>NC_141553.1:45552500-45852500 GCF_021556685.1 Rattus norvegicus
GGAACCAGATGCAGAGACCCACAGACAAACATCACATGGAGTTCAGGAGTCATGTGGAAGAGTAGAGGATAGGACTGAGTGAGCCACAGGGGCTCAAGGACCCCTACCACCACAAGGACACCTACAGGGTCAATTAACCTGGGCCCATGGGGCTCACAGAGACTGAACTATCAACCAAAGAGTATCCAGTGTCAAACTTAGGCCCCTGCACATTTGTAGCAGATGTGCACCTTGGTCTTCAAGTGGGTTCCCTAATAATTGGAGTGGAGTCTGTCTTGGACTCTGTGGCCTGCCATTGGATCTCTTTCACATAGCCGGACTGACTAGTCAGGCCTCAGTGGAAGAGAATGCACTTAGATATTGATATTCCAGGGATTGTGTACCCTGAGAGGGTGGAGAAGGAGAGGGCATAATGTGGGAGGGACTTGTGAAGGTGGGAGGACAGAGGGGGCCATGACTTAGATGTAAAGTGAATAAAAAAATAAATTTAATTAAGGAGGGGGAAAAATAATTGAAACAAAGACTATGAAGAAACACTGCTGAGTAGCTTGCTTTCAAAGGCTTTCTTTCCAAGGGTTGCTTTTATGTACAACCCAGGATGGCTGGCCCAGGGGTGGCAATGCCCAAACTGGGATGGGTCCTCCCACATCAATAATTAGCCAAGAAAATTTGTTCCATGAACATGCCTATGGGCCAGTTTGGTGAAAGTGATTCCTCAGTTGGGGTTTCCTCTTCTCAGATGACTCTAGTTTTTGTCACGTTGACAAAAATTAATGAGCAACATCTTTAATGTGTGTTGCATCATTTTACTGATCCCCCAACTTTTTCCATGATGCCCTTTTGTCCATGTCTGCTAGTGTTTCTTGCATGACAATTGTCATGCACAGTCCACGGATAACTACCTGGAAAGAGGTGCCATGTTTAGCAACAGCAGCTGTTGGGCCTCTACCTCACTGCCCAAAGTGACTAATGATGACTGAGCCTCAGCTGGGACATTTGTGGCTCCCCAGTAAGCAACTGGGTTATGCCGACTATAACAGGATTTCAGATGTTAGTAGGCCTCAAGACCTTAGCACAACTAATTCCATGCCAGAAGTACCATTGAGGCTGTAAAACTCAGCCAGAAGACATCACCACCTGCCAAAACTAAAACAAAATAACCTAATCCATCAAAGTCCATAGCTCTGGGAAAGTCTCTAAATGTACCTTGCTTTTTTGGCTTCTGTAGTTCTGCTTCTGGCTAACTGTCCTCATTAACTAAAATGTGTCAACCCACAACATGGTTTTTGTGCTTAAAAGCTCACTCACCCTGAGAAAGGCCTAGGGCTACACTGAGATCCTGAACACCCAGTGTTGTCTTGGATGGCAAACAAAGACTTTCTATTGGCTTAAACACATGTCTGAGCAGTCTTCTCTGGTGAGTACTCCCACAACACTGACAATGGGGTTGCTCAGAGCTCTCATTGTAACTTGGTAACCATCTTGATAAGAATCATTTGGTCTGAAGCCAGCCCAGCGTAGTGGCTTACATTCATAAGCTCAGCCCTTGGGAGACTGAGGTTGATTTTCTACCAGTTCAAGGCTTCACAATGAGATCTGCGTCATATGGTGCATGCCTGTAGTTCCAGCCCTTGGAAGGCTGAGGCAGAGTGATTGCAAGTTCAAAGTTGTGTTTGAAAACATCTGGAAGAATAAAATCACAAGTTTTGAGCATGATAAATCAGATACATTATTCCAGTAATAATTTATAAAAAATATTCCAAAACAAATTATAATTGGCTTTAGAAGCTCTAATCTCTTTTAAAACAGAAGAAATACCTTTCTAGGTTGTATTCTTTTTGTTCACTAAATTGATGAAATTGTTAAATAACCAAAATAAACAGCAGATAGATATTCCCTTGATTAGTTTAAAACTGGAAAACCTGGGCCTGGGCTAGTTAAATATAAGCCTGAGACTATCTTTTCTTTCCCCTCTTTTGTCAACCCAAGCCAAGTTTTTAAAACATCGTCAACCTTTGTAGTAAATTACCACCCTGTTTTGTTTTGTTTATGAGCCAGGCTTTGGTCACTGGCACTGCCTATTTTGGACTTGTTTGGCCCACGTTAGAGAATTCAGGGATTTAAAAATAATTCAAAAGAAACAAGTAACCTTATTTTATTTTTTAATACAAGCTGAAGCATCCTTTTCCAAGGACCCACCTGAGATCACAATATCACATTTAATGAACCTGGTGTAACAGTCATTATTAGAGCTTTTACTAATCCATCATTTCTATGCTGTCCAAACAACCATCTTTGAAATATGCAACATGTGAAGCCAATCTCTTCTCACTAATACTTTGTAGTAATTAGATTTTCTACTAGGGCTTTTTGGGCAGCCATGACAGCAAGCACTATAGAAAAGGGGATGCTATGAATCCCTTCAAAAATATGAGGCAATAGAACAAATGAAACTCAAGACGGATGATCAAAATGTGAATGCTTCACTCCTTCTTTAAAAGGGGAACAAGAATACCCTTGGCAGGGAATAGAGAGGCAAAGATTAAAACAGACACAGAAGGAACACCCATTCAGAGCCTGCCCCACATGTGGCCCATACATATACAGCCATCCAATTAGACAAGATGGATGAAGCAAAGAAGTGCAGGCCGACAGGAGCCGGATGTAGATCGCTCCTGAGAGACACAGCCAGAATACAGCAAATACAGAGGCGAATGCCAGCAACAAACCACTGAACTGAGAATAGGACCCCTGTTGAAGGAATCAGAGAAAGAACTGGAAGAGCTTGAAGGGGCTCGAGACCCCAAAAGTACAACAATGTCAAGCAACCAGAGCTTCCAGGGACTAAGTCACTACCTAAAGAGTATACATGGACTGACCCTGGACTCTGACCTCATAGGTAGCAATGAATATCCTAGTAAGAGCACCAGTGGAAGGAGAAGCCCTGGGTCCTGCTAAGACTGAACCCCCAGTGAACTAGATTGTTGGGGGGAGGGCGGCAATGGGGGGAGGATGAGGAGGGGAACACCCATAAAGAAGGGGAGGGGGAGGGATTAGGGGGATGTTTGCCCGGAAACCGGGAAAGGGAATAACACTCGAAATGTAAATAAGAAATACTCAAGTTAATAAAAAAAATGAGGCAAATATTATAAGTCAGATTGAGAAATATGTTCACAAAACTGTCTGTGCTGGTAAAGAGGAAGCCTTCATTATTGGCATCCTTGGAAAATATTGTTTAAGTCAAGTTCTTTAAATATTTTTGAATGAAAACGGGGCGATACAAAAAAATTGTACACGTTAAATTATCACATAGGGAATGTATAATCTAACCCAGAGAGCATCTCTTGGTTAAAAAAAAATTGTTTTCAAGGAAAACAGGCTAAATGTAGGCCAAGATGCTAAGAGGCAGATTTTAGTACATGGTATTTTGTATATGGTACTTCCTACCTTTACTACCTAATTTTTTAAATGTACAAATAAAACAGCAAATGACATATGTGCATTTGTAAGTCATTGCAAATATTTATGAAAATAAAATTTGGAGCTAGAGTGATGGCTCATCCATTAAGGGCACTGTCTGCTCTTCTGGGGGACCAGGGTTTAATTCCTACCACCAACATAGCAGCTGACAATTGCTTGTAACTCCAGTAGCAGGGTGCCCAACACCCTTTTCAGACCTCCAAGATACCAGGCATGCAAGTGATACAGAAGCATAAAAACACCCACATGTATAAAATAGAAAT
The DNA here is from genome assembly GCF_021556685.1 of Rattus norvegicus. Taxonomy (NCBI): domain Eukaryota; kingdom Metazoa; phylum Chordata; class Mammalia; order Rodentia; family Muridae; genus Rattus; species Rattus norvegicus. The sequence goes on from NC_141553.1 coordinate 45,556,244, forward strand.
AAGTACTGAAAAACATTTACTTTAAAAAAGTATTCAAGAAGACTCATAGAAGCCTGTGCCTAGAATGTCATCTTGAAGAATTAAAGACTAATTAAAACTAATTTAACTTTACATCATGCATAGTGCATTTTAGGTAAATAAGCACAATCCCTTTAACAGAAGAAAAAGTATATCAAATAATTTCTCTGACATAGTCTAAAACCTCCAACTGTAACTGTGGATAACTCTAATTATGATGCCAAAAGCAGTGGTTTTTGCAAGAATATCCCAATTTTTCAAAGGCTGCTCTTAACCCTTGACTAGTTAAATCATGTTCCTAGCAAAGAATGGGCATGAGTCCATTAGAAGGTCATCTAACTGTGTTCCCTAACTCTGAGCCTTTTAAGTTTATTTTATTTTGAGACATAAGACATGTGCATCTTTTGGGTAGGATATAATTCAGTCTGTGTATTTACATGTAGCATCCAAAGCACAGAAATAGCACTTTGTACTTGTCGAGCAATAATTGGTTTTTGATGTGTTTGGAATTTTTTGTGCTTTTTTCTATCATTACATATCACAGATTGTGATAACACAATAGTTCCCTTAATGTGCTATAGAAAACCATAACTAGTGCCCAGCTGGGGTATGGTACCCCACATCTAACTTACTTACCCTCTCCCTCACCTCTCCCTGTCTAATTAAAACTCTTCTACTCAGTTCTATGAGATTGGTTTCAATTTCCACAGAAAAAAAATGAGAATTGTAATCTTTCTTTTTTCAGTATCTGGCTTATTTCATTTCCTATATGACCTCCAATTCTACCTGTGTTGTTGTAAATAACAGAATTTTATTTTTCGTAGGCTTAGATTTTTCAAAACGTACTTTTAAAACGGTTCTTAATGCTTTAACCTCCCTTATAGCCCACCACGCACCAGGGGTAATGGAAAGGAAGGGCAAAGAGGGCGGTGAACCTGCTTAAATAGCTCTTTTGGGCGATTTCAGTCTTCATTGCCAGGATATCAGAAGTTCAGTTCACATGAGATAGCAGCTGTAGCTCGATCCACTTGCAAACACTATTCCTGAATCAGCAGTGGCAGTTTGAGCCAGAAGATTGGCAAGGCTCTGCCCATCAGCCCGAGTCCATGAAAGCAGGAAGAAGCTGCCAGAACACTACCAGAAGTTCTTTTGTGTACTTCTATCTACAAAATCATGACAAATGAGGACCAGCAAAGAGTAGCAAGGTGAACCAATGAATGCTACACAGTGTCATCCACTGTCAGTTGGTTATACTTATACTCTTTCCAAATATTGCATGTTCTTTCAAATGTCCACTTTAGCAAAATGCCGCATGCCCTCTTTCCAGGTAGCTTTAAGAAAAACACCATCTATCTGTTCTCAGGAAAACATCCTCCACTTCATGTTTTAATATTGACTAGCACTCCATTATCTGCATGTCCCTTGTTGTCCTTACCCTTTCATTCATTATAGACACCTGAGTAGTCCCACAGCTTGATCATAGTGAATGGTATAATAAACATGAAAGGACTGGAATCATTTGGGTGTAAGAATTTCATTTGCTTGGACACTTTCTCGTGAGTGGACTTGATGGATTATTTCCTGGGACTATTTTAAGGAAATTCCATATTGTTTTTCTTAAGAGTTATACACATTTACCATCAATGCTCAAGAGCTCCCCCTCATATATTTCAATCAGCACTTGGCTATCTTTAGTCTTTTTGATAAAAATCAATTTGCAAGTGTCTGTGTATGTGTGCACCTGCCTGATCATACTTGTGTGTCCATCAGCTCTGACTTGCCCCATATGTAGAGGTCAAAAGGCAACGTTTTGGAGTTAGTTCCCTCCTTCTACCTTTATGTGGTTCAGGGAATTGAACTCAGGTCTTCAGACTCATCAAGGCAAGAGTTTTTACCAACTAAGCCATCCTACTACCATGTATAATATCCCTGCTTACTGCCTAAGGTGATCTTACAGTATGGTTTTGATTTTTATATCTAGTAATTAGCAATTTTAATGTACTTGGTCATCTCCGCATTTTTTTGAGATGGAGTTTATTTAGTTCTACTGCCTGAGTTTAAATTAAGCCATGTGTTCGTATTTGTTTGTTCATGATGTTTTTCAGAGTTCTTGATATACTCTGGATATTAACCCCCTGCCTGGAGCATTGTTTGACGGTATTTTTCACATTTTAAGGTTGATTCTTTGTCAGTTGTTTCCTGTCTAACAGGGTTGTTTAGTCTGATGGACTCCCATTTGCTTAGTTTTGCTTTTGTCTGGTGTTTTTGAGCTCTTGTCACAAAATTCCCTTCCCTTTCCAATGCCTTGCAGCATTTCCCTTGTTTTTCTCCTAACAAATACTTAGTTCCAAGTCTCACATTTAAGCGTGTAATCGATTTGGATTTATTTAGTATCTGGTAAGTGATAGGGATTGTTTTCTTCTTGATTGTCTATATCCAGTTTCCTCAGAACACTGTGTTGAATAAACTGTCCTTTTTCTAATGATCCTTCTAAAAATGAAACAAACGCTACTCACGATAGTTACAAAAATTAATATATGTCTGGGTGCCTTTGTCAAAACTCAGCCTTCTCTGCATACTAACTTCTGTGTTCTGTGTTCTGCTTTTACTGCCACACTGCCTTGGTTATTAGCTTGGCACTAAACTTGGAAATCAAGAATCGCCATAGTCCAACTGTGCTCAGGATCACTTGGACTATTAAAAGCTCTTTTATGGTTCCATATCAATTTTTTTAAAGATTTATTTATTTCTATGAGTATACTGTAGCTGTCTTCAGACATCAGATAGTTGTGAGCCACAAGGTGGTTGCTGAGATTTGAACTCAGGACCTCTGGAACAGCTGTCAGTGTTCTTAACCACTAAGCCACCTTCCCCTCCCTGGTTCCATATCAATTTTAGAATGTGTTTTATATTCTGGAGAGGAAGTCATTGGTATTTTGACAGTGATTGCATTGAACAATGCATAGATTGCTTTGGGTGGCAATAATTATCTTAATAGTATACGTTCTTGTGATTATGAAATGAGATATCTTTCTATTTTTCATGACCTGTACCATTTCCATCATATGTACTTTACAATTTTCACTAGGAAACCTTGGACGTTTTACCACAAGCAGTTACAAAAGAGAAAAAATAAGGACCATCCAAGTTAGAAAGGCAGAATTAAATTAGCCATGTTTCCAAATGGCATCATTTTAAATACAAAAAAAAAAAAAAAGAAACCCTCAGTGCTACATCATAAGACTTAGAAGTAATAAAAAAATTAGTAAATTTGTAGGTTTTAAACATCAAAAAATCTAGCATTTAATTTTTAGATATCAATAATGAAAGATGCTACAAAAAACAAAAGTAATTTTAACTAACACAGATACTTAAAGGGGGATGGCGTGACTACGATCCTTGAAGATGAAGACCTGACCTTAGCTTTTCTATACAAATTGAAAGCCCATAGGTTTTGTGAAGAAAAAAAAAAAATACTCAGGTAGCTGTGACTCCAGAGTCGTTCAACAGAACCTTGGAAGTTGCTTAAGCAATCAGAATGTGAATAATACCTTGAGGGTCTGCAAATCACAGAGTTGGGATGTATAGATTAATACTGTTTTCAAAACAAACTGTATTGTGGCACTGTGCCAGGATGCCTAGATGTCTCATTCAGGTTGTTAGACCACTGACTCAGAGAAAGCTCTTGTGCCGAGCCTAATGTACTAAACCCTTATAGAGTAGGTGAGTTTTAGTGGATGACAGGGAACCTGTTGAGCTGAAGCCACTTAACCTGTATTTACACCACATTTCTGTTCCTTTGAAGTATTGTTAGATTATGTGATTGGTGGATGCTTTTGTGCCTCTATTGTTTCCAAGAATGGTGATTTGGTATATTAGTGACATGACCATGTGACATACAGAAATTTTTTGAGAGGTTATGGTTTCCAAAGGGTGAGAATTTATCACCATCATCGTGGGGAATTTGAGGGCAGCACGGAGACAGGCATGTTGCCAAAGTAGGAGCTGAGAGTGAAGTGGAGATGGTTAAGAGGCTTTTGACATGAGTTCACTCTATGACCTTCTCCTATTTAACCTTCTACTATTTCCCAAACAGCCCCACCAGCTGCAAGTAATAGATTCAAACATAGGAGCCTATAATGGCCAGCCACACTTATTCAAACCACCACTAAGGATTCACTGGGGTATAGGAGTTGCTTTGCATCCTAATTTCTCAGGTAAATTATGCTGAATTTTTTTGACAAGGAATATAGGTAGTATAATGGATGAGGGTGGAGGCAGAAGATGAGGAAAGCCCTGGTTGGCATCTAAAAGAACCCTAGAGACAGTGGTGTGCCTATCTGGTGTGAAGTTGGAAACTTGATACAGAAAACACAGCAACTCAAGGGTAAGCGAACGCTTCTTGAGCCACAGCAGCAGTGCTGAAGCCTCTTTAAATTAAAACTCAAATCTGAGCCTAAAGGAGAACTGATAGGATGGGCTGGATGTGGGTAAGGTGCAGTGGTGTGTGTGTGTGTGTGTGTGTGTGTGTGTGTGTGTGACCCATTCTATAGCATTAAGAAATCACTCATTTTTATAAATTATTGTGTCAAAAAATACATTTCCCTGAGTACTTTTTATTTATTCTTTACTGACAATATAGATGAGATGCATAATGGAACAGTATCGGTAGAGGCTGGCTGGCTGAGGCTCATTAGTACGAACAGAAAGATTTGCTGTGGCCTTGACTTTTCTATATGCTTGAAATTTTTTACTGAAAAAGAAAACCTACATATAGTTCACTTATAGTTTTGAGTCTCTTGAAACTAATTAGAGAAGGGAGGAGCCAGAAGCTGAGGCCTGTCTTCAAGAATAGAAAATCCTCCTGAGAACCCAGACTCAGAGAGACAAATATGGTTTGTATTCAGTTATAAGTGGATAGTAGCTGGTAAGTAGATGATAATCACGCTACAATGTAAGGAGTCAGGTTAGATAAACAGGAAGGCTCTAGCACAGAAGCATGGATCTCCCTCGGAGCGGAAATAGAATAGATTTTGCAGGAAGGCTGGGAATTGGTGGGGATAGGAGCAGGAGGGATGGGGTGGGGAGTAGAAGAGAATGCAGGGAGAGACAGCTAGAATTAGGGATCACTTGGGAGATGAAGCAGAAAACCAATGCAGTAGGAATTGCCTGGAATCTATGAGGGCGAGCCTAGTGAGAATCCTAGCAATGGAGGACATGGAATATGGACCGGCCATCTCTTGTAGCCAACCAGGCAAGGCTTCCAGTAATGGGACTTGATTGTATCTGGTTGAGTTGTTGGTGGGACATGGGATTTCAGGGTGTCCATAGCCATCCCTAAACAACTCAAGCTCGTTCTAGGACAGCTCTCTCAAAACTGACAGTAGGGCCCCATTGCCAATAACAACATCCATGCAGCTCATTGAACATAGAGTTAGGTCTAGTGCCCACATGGATTTTTAAACCCAACCTTCTAGTCTCTTTGGCAAGAGAAGGTATAGTAGAAAATATTAAAACCCTGGCCCAGGTTTTCTACCCTACCTTTGGTTACTGAGTTTATGGAAAGAAAACACACTCAGCCTTTATATTTCTAATAAGCCTAACGCAGCACAACAGCTGGGCAGCTGCCTACCTTCCATGCTGTTAGAACCTACTTTCCTATAGATAACCCTGAGTTATTACTGTTTTCTATGTTTGTCTGGACTGCTCTTAATTCCAACTGGGCAGCCCTGGGGACCATGTTTTTATGGCTCAGCTAACCCACGGCAGCTTTTCCTTTCTCCTATATTGTATAATCCTATTCTTATTTTTATCTTCCTCTTCTTCCTTCTCCTCTTCCTCTTGGACCCCAAGCCTATGAAACCTACACCCCATCTATGTCTCTTCTGCCTAGCTATTAGTTGTTGACATCTTTATCAACCGCAATTAACTGGGGGCAGGGCCATTCAGCATCTTATGAGGGACTCTCTTCTCTCTGGGGCACCAGTCTTGGGAGGCCCAAATTAGCATTAGAATACAAGCAGCATTAGGCCAACCTGATATAGAAATCTGGACACCAACTGACTCACAAAACCCTGCACTGTAGAGGGATTTTAATCCATCAACAAAACTACTTTGGCTGGAATATAGACACACCCTTAGTACACACTTTTAATCCCAAACAATGAAGCAAAAGTTAGTTCGTAGATTGAAGCACCCATTTGAATGTGATGTCAAATTGAGTGGCAGACAAAATCAGAGATCAGAGAATGATTTGACAGAATAGGATGCCCAATTCTCACAAGAACAGATAGGAAAAGAGGTGACTTAAGAAAGAGCAATGCACAGAGAGAGAGGGAGAGGGGAGGGGAGAAAGAGAGGGGGAAGAGAAGGAAGAGGAAGAGGAAGAGGAGGAAGAGGAGGAGGAGGAGGAGGCAATTTTACCAGGAGAGTTTTACAAAGACAGGTTAAGAGAAAGCAAGTTTAGCACATATGCAGGTAAAGACAGAACAAGCCAGAGAATGAGAAGGAACCAGAAGATTAGACCAGATTTGCAGCCAAACTTAGTATGAGGTCAAGCAGAGTAATTCAGTCAGAAGCTGAAAGAAGCCAATTTCAATCAACCATCTTGGAGAGAAGTTTTGATCCAGAATAGCTGAGTTGAATCAACCAGCTAGAGTTCAGAAAGAACTAGAAACGGCGACCTTAATTAGCGGCAAGTCTTAAAGGCTGAAAAAAATTCTAGGCCTACATTAGATTGTATGGAGGCTAGAAGCTTCCTAACCTTCCTAGGACTATGTTAGCAGACAAGCAATATGCCTCAGAAACAACAATTACTACAGAAGGATAAAAATTACATTCATATTATACCTACAATCTGTTCTGCCTGCAAGATGTGCTTTGGCAATGATGCTGTAGAACCTGTAGGAATGGCCAACCAATGTTTAGTTTAACTTGAGGCGCATGCCATGAGAGGGAGATTATTCCCTACCCTGCCTGGATGACCAGGAACTGGAAAGTTGATGGCCCAGAGACCTAAGGTAGAACCAAACATGACAGACAAAAGAATAAATGAATGAATGAAATAAAATGATTCCTAATGATATTCTTCTATACTCAGACTGATGTCTGGTCATCATCAGAGAGGCTTTCTCTAAGCAGCAGATGGACACAGAGCAGAAACCCACAGCCAGACATTATGTAGAGAGTCTAGATTGGAGATCTTCATCAGGTCCCTCCTCTCAGAGAAGGGGAGGAAAGATTGGAAGAGTCAGAGGCTTGAGTTTAGGGATGGTGATTCCCCAGAAGTTATTTTGTTGTTGAGGATAGTTTTTCGCTATCCTGGGTTTTCCATTATTCCAAATGAATTTGCAAATTGCTCTTTCTCAGTGAAGAATTGAATCTATAAAAATGTGCATATAATAATAAAATAGTGCTTTCTGTTTTTATTGTTGAGATAAAATGCCATGACCAAAAACAATGTGGGTTAATCTCATTAACACTTACATATCGCAGATCAAAGGAAGTCAGACAGGAGTCCAAATAGGAGTGGTTCCTGAAATAGAGAATATGAAGGAATGTTGCTTACTAGCTTGTTGCTTATTTATTTATTTACTTTATATCCAGATCGAAGCTTCCCTTCCCACCTCACTTGACACTCCCTCTCTCAACTCCCCTCTCTCTATGCCTTTTTCCTCAGAGAACAGGAAGTCTTCCAAGAATATCAACCCACCTTGGTATAACATGTAGGACTAGGTATGTTTTCTACTGAGCCTAGACAAAGGAGCCCAGTTAGGAGAAGGAAGTCCAAATGCAGGCAACAGAGTCAGAGACAGCCTCTGTTCCAACTGTTAGGGGCCCTACATGAAGACCAAGCTACACATCTGTTGTATGTGTGTAAGGGGCCTAGGTCCATCCCATGCATGTTCTCTGGCTGGTTGTTGACACTTAGTGAGCCCCTATTGGCCCAGGTTAGTTGATTCCATCACACCAAGTCTCTGCAAAGCTAGGCATATCCTCTCCCACAAAGGCCAGAGAAGGGAGCCCAGGTCAGGAGAACATATTCCACAAACATGCAACAGCTTTAGGGATAGCCCCAGCTCTAGTTGTTGGGGGACCCCCATGAAGACCAAGCTACATATCTACTACATATGTGTAGGGGTCTAGGTTCAGCCTGTGAATGGTCTTTAGTTGGTGGCTCAGTCTCTGAGAGACCCCAAGAGTCCAGGTTAGTTGACTCCTTTGGTCTTCCTGTGGAGTTCCGATCTCTTTCAGGGCCCTCAGTCCTTCTCCCAACTCTTCCATAGGAGTCCCCAAGCTCTGGCCACTGGTCAGCTTGGGCCTCTGCATCTGTTTTAGTCAGACACTGAGTGGAGTCTCTTGGAGGACAGTTATGATAGGAAAGCATGACAGAACATCATTAATAGTGTTAGGGACTGGTGCTCGCCCATAAGATGGGTCTCAAGTTGGGTCAGTTATTGGTTGGCAATTCCCTCAGTCTCTGCTCCATTCTCATCCCTGAATTTCTTGTAAACAGGTTAAATTTGGAATTTAAAAGTTTTGTGGGTGGGTTGGTGTCCCTATTGTTCTATAGGGGTTCCTACCTGACTACAGGGGTTGGCCCCTTCAGGTTCCATATCCCTACTGCTGTCTTAGCTAAGGTCACACCCTACCCCATTGATTCTCAGGAAAAACAAAACAAAACAATGCGCCCGAACGCACGCACACACACACACACACACACACACACACACACATACCACACAAACATCAAAATAACAGGGATTAAAATCACTGGTCATTAATATCTCTCAACATCAAGGGACTCAATTCCAATAAAATGAAAAGGCTAATAGAATAGATGCAAAAACAGGATCCAACATTCTGTTACATACAAGAAACACACCTCAGCCATAAAGATAGACATTACCTCAGAGTAAAGGCCTGAACAAAACCTTTCTAAACAAACAGACACAAGAAGCAAGCTGGAATAGACATTCTAAGATATAATAAAATAGACTTTAAACCAAAATTACTAAAAGGAGATTAGGAAGGACACTTCATACCCATCAAAGGAAAAAAATCTAAGATGACATCTCAGTTCTGAACATCTATACCCCAAACACAAGGGCACCCATATTTGTAAAAGAAACATGCAAAACTCATATCAAACCCCACACATTAAGAGTGGGAGACTTCAACACTCCACACTCACCAATCAACCAATCAACAGGTCATCCAGACAAGAATTAAACAGAGAAACAATGAAACTAACCAATATTATGAAACAAATGGAAATAACAGACATCTACAAACGCTTCACCCAAACACAAAGGAATATGCCTTCTTCTCAATACCTAATGGATCCTTCTCCAAAATTCACCATATAGTCAGTCACAAAGCAAGTCTCAACAGATACAAGAAAATTAAAATAATGCCCTGTATCCTATCAGATCACCATAGATTAAAGCTGGCTTTCAATAACAATAGAAACACCAGAGAACCTACACTCTCAAGAAAACTGAACAACTCTCTATTAAATGATCTCTGTGGCAGGGAAGAATAAAGAAAGAAATGAAAGACTTTATAGAATTCAATGAAAACAAAAGATACAACATACCCAAATTTACAGGACCCAATGAAAGCAATGCTAAGAGTAATGTTCATAGCACTAAGTGCCTCCATAAAGAAAGTTCTCATATTAGCAATTTAAAAGAACACCTGAAAGTTCTAGAAAAAAAGAAGCAAGTGCAACAAAGAGGAGTAGAAGGCAGGAAATAATCAAAATCAGGCTGAAATTAGCCAATTAGAAAGAAAGAAAATGATACAAAGAGTCAACGAAACCAAGAGCTGGTTCTTTGAGCAAATCAACAAAATAAATAAACCTTTACATATATATATATATATATATATATATATATATATATATATATATATATATTTACTTTACATCCCAATCAAAGCTTCCCTTCTTGTCTTAGTTAGGGTTTTACTGCTGTGAACAGACACCACGACCAAGACAATTCTAATAAGGACAACATTTTATTTGGGCTGGCTTTCAGGTTCAGAGATTCAGTCCAGTATCATCAAGGTGGGAGTATGGCAGCTTCCAAGCAGATATGATTCAGGAGGAGCTAAGAGTTCTGCATCTTCATCTGAAGGCTGCTAGCAGAATACTGGCTTTCAGGCAGCCTGGCTGAGGGTCCTAAAGCTCATGCCCACAGCGATACACCTACTCCAATAAGGCCACACCTAGTCCAACAGGGCCACACCTTCTAATAGTGCCACTCCCCGGACTAAGCATCTACAAACCATAACATTCCACTCCCTGACCCCTATAGGCTTGTTCAAACATATGAGACTACCTAAACATAGGATAGTAAAAATACATTTAGTCCAACTTCCAAAGCCCCCATAAAAGTCCAAAGTTTTGAGATCCATCCAATAACTTAACTATAATCCCCAAAGCAAGACAAGAAACCAGCTGGGCAAACTCCAAACTCTGTACCTCCATGTCTGATGTCAAGGCAGTTTTCAGATCTTCAACTCCTTTGTCATCTCTGTTAACTTCAACAAACTTCTGTCTCCTGGGCTATTGCCACTCCCTGTTAGCAGCTTTCCTCAGCAGATATCTCACAGCTCTGGCATCTTAAATATCTTGGGGTCTCCAAGACAACTTCAAAGTTACAACTTGTTTCAATAGCTGGAATTCTCACATGATGTTCTGGGCTCATCCAAAGGGCTCATCACCACTCCAGCTCTGCCCTCTGTAGCGCTCTAAGCTCAGGTTTATCCACTCCACTGTTCCTGCTGTTCTTGGTGATCAGCCCATGGTACTGGCATCTCCAATACACTGGGGTCTTCTGCTGCAACCAGGCTTCACCACTAGCCTCTCCATAGGCTCTCTTCATGGTGTCAAGCCTTAAATCCTTTGCATGACCCCTTTAGTTCTGGGCCATCAACTACACCTGAGGCTGCACCCTCACCAATGGCCTTCCACGGCCTCTCACAGTGCCAAGCCTCAGCTGCCCTTCATGTTGCCTTCATGCCTTCAAAACCAGTACCACCTGGGTGACTCTTGTGTATTACCAAGTATAGCTGTAGCAAGAAGTACATCCTCAGCCATCTCTGGAACACAGCATCTTTGTGCTCTCAGAAAACACTTCCCAGAAAATTTCACCTCAGTGATGCCAGTCTCAAGCACCGCTAATTTCTCAGCTCCCACAAACTAGCAACAACTGTCCCAGTAGTCCCTTCTATTCTAGATTCTAAAGCTAGAGTCACATGGCCAAAGATGCTGATCTATGCTGCTTGCAGGAGCTGGAACATGACCCCCTTGTTTTATTACATTATCACTAATTTTCTGTTTTCCTTCACTACCTAAGCTTGGCTGTCCTGGATCTTGCTCTGTAGATTGACCTTGAACTCAGCCCTCTACATGGCTGTCTCTCCTGGGGTTAAAGGTGTGTACCACCGAGCATACAGCTACATTTAGCTGGGTAGCATCTTGCCCCAAGGTCACCACTCCCTTAATTCAATTTAATATCATTGAACACAGGATTTAGCTTCATTTCCCTTGCTTGTGTCCCATTAATACTCGAACCATATGTTTTATATTTTTCCTTTCTAGACTTCTATGCTTGCTCAAAATGTTCTTCATGAGCCTTAACCGGAGAACAAAGTCTCTGCTGGGCTTTTTGAAACTTCCTTTGTCAATGCAATCGTGTCTTAGTTATGGTTTTACTGCAGGGAACAGACAAGACCAATCAGCCTGTGTGTGCCCTCACCAACAATGAACTGAACATTATTGCATCAATCACTAATGTTTTAAATGCCCTACAGGTTTGTCTACAGCCTGATCTTATGGAGGCGTCTCAACTGAGGCTCCCTTTATCTCTTAGATGACTCCAATTGGTACTAAGTTTACATAAAAAACTAGTAAGCACAGACACTCCATCTCCATAAAATATTGACAGTATTTTATTTATTTATTTATTTATTTATTTATTTATTTATTTATTTTATGTACAGCATTCTGCCTGCATATGTGACTGCAGGCCAGAAGAGGGCACCAGATCTCATTACAGATGGTTGTCAGCCACCGTGTGGTTGCTGGGAATTGAACTCATGACCTCTGGAAGAGCAGTCAGTGCTCTTAACCGCTGAGCCATCTCTCCAGCCCAACAATATTTCTTTATGTAAAAAAATATACAGTACATGCTATTTGCCTACAATATAGTTATCCCCAGAGTGATCTCAGGAGTTCCCCAGAAGTCTACCAACTCTTAGTGCAATGTCTTTACCTTGGTCCTCCAGTCTCTGGTAACTTGACCTTCTGAAAACTAGTAATTGATGAATTACCCAAAGGCAGATGTTCAAATGGGGCACCACTTTTCACTTCCACTGGCAACAAAGTGGAACAAAGGAGTGGGCTCCAAGAAGCACAGAGAATGGTGCTAGTAGGTGAGGTCATTACTTTCCTCATCACAAACATGGTTTCTTCAGTAGTCCGGGCTTTGCAAATCCTTACCTGGCAAAGGCCAGGGCTTCCATGGTGTCTTTCTGAGATAAAATTAACTCTGATTCCTCTTGTCTTCTTGCCAAACAACTGGAACTCATGTTCACAGAGTAAATAGATGTTCCTCCTCCTGACTGGCTTCTTGCAAATACGTAGAGCCCATTCCTCCCCTTTCTCCACATCAACTTCCCAGTGGCAGACTGAAAAGAATTGGGAGCAGTCCACCACACCAGCTGAGGGAATGAATCTTCTGGGATCTTCCACCAAATTATGACCAGGCTTCTCACAGCAGACAGGCCTTAAATCATTAGAAGGCTCCAGGGAGGGCTCAGGAGTCTTAGCTGCCAGAGCTCTATCCTCTGAGACCAATCCCAGGAGTCCAGTGATCTTCACTATATGTTGCTTCAGTAAGGGGCCATGCTGTTTTAGAAGGATGACCAGCTGTTTCATGACTCCATCAAACTTGATAGGACTCTTGTGTTCTTCTCGACACAAGGGACAGTTCATTATCAAGTCTTCTGTGTTTGTGAACCATTTTTTACTGCACTCCAAGCAAAATACATGGGAGCAGGAGAGATAAACAGGATCAGAGTAAAGGTCCAGGCAAACTGGACAGATTGCCTCCGTTTCCAAGTGGGTTCTCGGAGTCCTCCTTCGAGGTGAAACAACCATTCTTCAGTTTCTGGAAGGAACTGGTAGTCGTCCTTTGACACCTGAGATGTAAATAAATCCAATACAAATATTTACCTACATAGTTCCAGGTGATACTAGACCACCAAAGAATCATAGTTGAGTTGATCATCTGTGACATTTTTTAAAAGACATCTAAAATGACCAAAATTCAGGTGGTTAGAAGAAGGAGACAAAGCAGCCAAGGGTATCTTTCCAATCAGGCCAGCTTTCTGGGAATTCTCTGGAAACTTCTGGGTGAAGAGTTGTCTTCTCTGACCAAAACTTTTAGTTGTGGGCTCTGATCCTTCCTGGATCTTTAACTGATCTAGACGGGAGTGGACGTCTTCACCTTCCACCCTGGTTAACATTTCTTTCTAAGGCACTTGCAGATTTCTTTTTCCCTGTTTGCAAGGATTTAATTGAGGGTTTTTTTTTTCATGTTTATTTATTTATTCACTTCACATCCTGATTGCTACCGCCAACTCCTCCCATTGGACCTATCTCCCCACCTGCAAATATGTAGCAGATGTACAAACTTGGTCTTCATGTGGGTCTCCCAACCACTGGAGTGGGAGTTGTCCCTAAAGCTGCTACCTGTCTATGGGATGTGTTCTTTAAGGTGGGCTGCCTTGGCTGGCCTCAGTGGGTAAGGATGCACCTAGTTATGCAGAGGTCTGACGTGCCAGGTTGGGGGCAGGGGGTAGATACCCAGGGGAAGCCTCCCCCTTCTGAGAGAAGTAGGGAGTGAGGCAGGACTGTATTCTTTTTTTAATCCTCACCTAAATTCAATCATAAAACCAAAGTCAATCCTAGTACAGTTAACAAAGAAAAGTGACTAAGGAATCTATAGAGAAGATTCTGGGGAATAGCAAGGGAATAGCCAGGGGAGAGTAGGGGATGGAACAAGAAACCAAGAAGATGGACATAGACCAGCAGGTAGATGAACTCAGGGAGACACTGTGAGAGAGAAGTGGGCCAGGACTGAAGAGAAGTACCTAACCACGTGGTAGATATAGAAAATTTATTTTAAATTGGTTTAAAAAGGTATGAGCTAATCAGGGAATGAGCCAAAGCTTGTGGCCTAGCATTTAATAATAAATAATTAGTCTCCAAGTGATCACTCCAGGAACTGGAGCTGGGAAAGGAAAATGGAATTTAAAAATTATTTTAAACACGACTGGTCAGGTCTGCAGAGAAATGACCACGTGTGAATAAGGCAGCAAATCCACCACACCTTCAGTGAGATGCCGCCATGGCCTTGCCTCAACCACCCTGGAGTTTTACCAAAGGAAACAATATCACTGGCATTTGTAAAAGGCTTGCTTTCCAGTGTTAACTATCATCCCAAGTGATCAGAAATAATTCAGCAATAATCATACTACAAATACTAAAGGCGTTACATACGTCTAAGCAAAGAACAAAGAATAGTGTCCAAGAAATATAGAGCTGGACATAGGGATGGTAACCAAAAGATGGCCTGAATTTTTGCTGCACGTGCTTTAAAATGCAGAGAGTGATGTTAAACTTAAAGGTTTAGATATTGATTCTCTAGTCATTGAACATATCCAGGTGAACAAGGCACCTAAGATGAGCCAACTAACGTACAAAGCTCATGACCGGATTAGCCCATATGTAAGCTACCCCTGCCACACTGAAATGATCCTCACTGAGAAGGAACAGATTGTTCAAAAGCCAGAAAAAGATAAATGCAGATAAAAGTTAAGAAGGATGAGGAGGAGGAGGAGGAAGAGGAGAAGAAAGAAAGAAAGAAAGAAAGAAAGAAAGAAAGAAAGAAAGAAAGAAAGAAAGAATATTTAAAACACCTCAAAAACTATACATACATTTTACTTTAAGGAGCAAAGAAAATGTGGCATACATCTGAAGTTCAAGGCTAGCCTGAGCAACACAGACCTCGTTTCAAAAAGAAAGAAAAATTCAAATGTTTATTTCATCATGAAAAGTCCCATGAAGTTGTCTTGTGAAACTCTTACATGGTGATGTTTAGAGTGAACGTTCTCTTTCCTCGTCTGAAAGCCAAAGATAAAGACGCAAACAAAAGTTGTAGCCAGAGAGAAATAGGATTCTGAAGACAGTCCCACAAGAGGATCAGTTTACCTAGAGTTGGTGATCTCCAGCAAATGACTTAGGCTCGGCTCTGGACACTTGTGCTTCTGTACTTACTCCTTCGAGCTCTTTGTTGAACTAATGAGGCACTAGGGCTGGATGGAGCCTTATATAGTGTCTGTGACAGACTCCACCCACAATGAGTCATAAGCTCCACCCACAACATGAGTCAAAAGCTCCCTCTAACAGTTGTGCTACTTAAATCTAATCAAAGGGAGTGCATGCCTTAAACTCCTGCACTTGGGAGTCACAGGCAGGTAGATTTCTGTAAGTTTGAGACCAGCCTGGTCTACAGAATGAGTTACAGTTCAGCTAGGGCTACAGAGAGAAACCCGGTCTTGGAAATATAACAAATAAATTATTTTTTAATTTAATCACTTTTCTGGACCCAGGTGCTGCAGAGCCGCAGGTTACCCTGTAGACATGGCCAAGTTCAAGAACCACACCACACACAACCTGTCCCACAAGTGGCACAGAAATGGCATCTAAAAACTTCGGTCATAAGGTACAAATCTTTTAAGGGGTTCGATCTCAAGTTCCTGAGGAACATGTGCTTCACCAAGAAGCACAAGAAAGTCCTAAAGAAGATGCAGGCCAACAATGTAAAGGCAATCAGTGCCCTAGTGAAGCCTAATTAGTTAAACCTAAGAAGTCAAAGGGCCCCACGTGCCAACTGAGCTGTCTTGCTTTCAACGCTCGCCCTAAGCTTGGGAAGCAGATTCGAAGCTAAGTGGTAAAGGGTCATAGGCTCTGTCAACCAAAGCCCAAGGTTCAAACCAAGGCAGAGCTGAAGCCCCAGCCAAGGCTCCCACAGGTGTGCAGGCCCATGTGAAGGTTCTGCTAATGGAAGGAAAGACAGACTGCTGTGACACACCTACATATACACTATTTGCAGATGACCAGTGTCCTATGCTGTTTTAACAAATAAACTTAAAGCAAGAAATTAATTAATTTTTAAAATCTAATCAAGTAAACATTGATCCTAATCTTCCATGAACGTTGTTTTGCAACTGTCAAAAGAATTATATGTCTATACAATTAGATGCCATTAAAGACTACCTAAATAATTATACGATATTTCATACTAATTCTTGAGTTAAAAATAATGAGACTGCTGCCATCCAAATGACATTTTTCTACTTTTAGAACTCAACCTTTAGAAACAAAATATACTAGAGACCAAATTCATCCTCAGTTGTCTGATATATTCACAAGTAAACAGAATCTGAAACAATTTATGTCACTTAACTACTTTGGGGATCAGTTACTAGGCAGAAAACTGAAAACACTCAAAGTAACATTGTGCACCTGCTATAATTATTCATTCTCAAAATTATTTATTCTCAAAAATGTCCTTGCTTAAGCAATAAATTATGTGATATCTGTATTGAGCATTAAACACATCTCTTATCATTCCTGAACCTCCAAATGTGTGTTTTGATGGATGCATGTACCCATTTTTAAGTGATTAAATCATGCTGATTTAATCAACAGATTTGTAGAATTACTCCTTCTGTTCACCTAATATCCCCACTGCTCTGCCTGGTAACGATACCACTACCTTTATGTGTTGAAGTTTTTTGCAGTCCACATATGGATAAGACCATGCAATGATTCCGTTGGGGAGACAAAGTTAAGTATTAATAATGTCCTCTATTTCATGCATATAGTTGCAAATAGCAGGACTTTTCCCTACGATTGTCTAGTATTCCATTGTGAATATTAACATATTTTTTATTGATTCATTCATTGATGGATTGTTATATTGACTCTATCTTATCTGTTGCAAATAGTATCAAAATGAATGTAATAATCTACCTATTTCTGTATTGCATTGACTTCCTTTTCATTGGGTATATATTCAGAAATGGAATTGTTGGACCCTACAGGTAGAATTTTTTTACTGGTTTCCATAATTACTATATTCGTTTGGTGACAAAACTTCCTCTGGGAAGAAGCAGTGCGCACATGTTCTCACCCCAGATAGGAAACCCAGGACAAACCAAAGTACAGTTCAGATATCACCAAAGTCTCGTTGGTTTTGGCTTTGGTTTTGGTTTTGTCTCATGCATCAACAAAAGCACCAAAAAGTTTTTGTAGGCAGGCGTGGTGGTGCAAACCCCTTCATCTCAGTACTCGGGTGGTAGGGGCAGGAGGGGCTCTGTTTTAGTTGAAGCACAGCCTGACCTTCAAAGTGAGTTCCTGGACAGCTTGGTCTATTACACAAAGAAACCCTGTCTCAATAAACAAAAACAGAAACAAAAAAAGTTCTTGTGAATTTTATATGTCATATACCATGCAGTTAAAATTTAAAATAAAAAAAATAAAAAAAAAAACAGATGAGGGGGACGCGCTCTGAATCCCAGAACTCAGGAAGCAAAAGCAGACTGATATCTATGAGTTAAAACCCAGCCTGATCTACAAAATGAGTTCCAGGACAGCCAAGGCTACATAAGATTTTAGCTCAAAGTCTGGAGCAGAGACTGAAGGAATGGCCATTTAGAGCCTACCCCACCTGGGGATCCAGCCCATATGTATACAGCCACCAAAACTATACAATATTCATGGAGCCAAGAAGTGCATGCTGACAGGGGCCTGATATAAGTGTCTCCTGAGAGGCTTAAACAAAGCATGACAAATACAGAGGTGAATGCTAGCAGCAAACCATTGATCTGAGAACAGGGTCCCCTTGAAGGAATTAGAGAAAGGATTGAAGGAACTGAAGGGGCTTGCAACCCCATAAGAACAACAATACCAACCAACCAGAGCTCCCAGGGACTAAACCACTACCCAAAGATACACATGGACAGACCCATGACTCCAGCTGCATACATAGCAGAGGATAGCCTTGTTGGGCACCGATGGGAGGAAAAGTCCTTGGTCCTGCCAAGGCTAGACCCCCTAGTGTAAGGAAATGTCAGGGTGGGGAGGGGAGAGGCAGGGGTAATTGGGGAGGGAGAACACCCGTATAGAAGAAAAGGGAGGGGAAGGGGATGGGGGCTTATGGACAGGAAACTAGGAAAGGGAATAACATTTGAAATGTAAATAAAGAAATAGCCAACAAAAAAAAAGAAAAAGAAAAAGAAAAAGAAAATTTAGAAACAAGGGGGGAAAAAAGAAATGTTTGACATTCTCAGTCATCATAGAAATGCAAATCAAAACAACCCTGAGATTCCGTCTCACATCAATCAGAATGCTTAAGCTGGAAAATGCAGCTGACAGCAGGTGTTGTTGAGGATGTGGAGAAAGAAGGCTACTCCTCCACTGCTGGTGGAGCTGCAAGCTGGCAATACCACTTTGAAAATCAGTGGTGTTCCCTGAGACAGTTGGAAATAGTGCTACCCGAAGACCCAGCTATACCGCTCTTGGGAATATACCCAAAATATGCTCCAACATATGACAAGGACACGTGCTCCACTATGTTCATAGCAACCTTATTTATAATATCCAGAAGCTGAAAACTACCTACATGTCCCTCAGCAGAAGAATGGATACAAAAAAAGTGGTACATTCACACAATGGAGTAGTACTCAGTGATTAAAAACAATGACTTAATCAAATTCACAGGCAAATACAATGGATGGAACTAGAAAATATCATCCTGAGTGAGGTAATCTAGACCCACATCAAAGGACATACCCTGTACGTGCTCACTGATAAGTGGATATTAGCCAAAAAGCTCACAATGCCTATGATACAACCCACAGACCATATGGAGCTTAGAAGGAAGGAGGACCAGGGTGTTGATGCCAGTCCTGCACTAAGGGCGGAACAGGATGATCATGGGAGATAGAGGGAGAGGGGGACCTAGGAGGAAGAAAGGCAGGGGAGGAAATAAGAGGGCCAGTATCAGGAACTGGAGATGTAAGTGAGGTACCAAGGTACAGGAAAGCAAACAAAAATATGTAGCAAGGGTGATTGAGGAAATAACCACTGGAGGGTCCTAGATAACAGGGAAATGTGAGGCTCCCAGGACCCAACAGAGAGGCCATTAGCCAAAATGTGCATCTAATGGGGAGATAGATCCTGTAGAGATCACCTCCAGTAGATAGGCACGGCCCCAGTTGAAGGATGGGGCCACCCACCCATCTCAAAGTTTTTAATTTTCTGTCTAAAAGAAGAAAAGGGACAAAAATGGAACAGAGACTGAAGGAAGGGCCGACCAGGGACTGCCCCACCTAGGTATCCATCCTGTCTGCAGACACCAAACACATCACTGTTGTAGTGGTCAAGAGGCTCTTGCTGACAGGAACCTGGTGTGGCAGTTCCTTGTGATGCCTGGCCAGCAACTGACCAATGCAGATGTAGATGCTTGAAGCCAATGGACTAGAGAAGCAGAGGGGAATTGCAACCCCATTGGAAGAACAACATAGGCTGGACTGACCACCCATTTCTCCCAGACTAAACCACCAGCCAAGGAGTTTACCTGATGGGATCCATGGCTCCAGATACATATGTAGCAGAGGATGGTCTTGCCTGACAGCAGTAGGAAGGGAGGCCCTTGGTCCTGGGGAGGTTTGATGCCCCAGCATAGGGGGATCCTGGAGGGGTGGGGCAGGAGAGTATGGCTGGGTGGAGGAACCCCCTCTTATAGGCAAAGGGGGGGGGGAGGGGGGTGGGGGATAGGCAGTTCAGTGGAGGGGTAACTGGGAAGTGAGGTATAATCTGAGGTGTAAATGAGTGGAATGATTAATAATTAATAATAATAATAATTAATAAGAAAGAAAGGATGGAAGGATGGCAATTGGGGGAGGGATGAAGGGGGAGAGATCAGGGGAGGTGAGTGGAAGGGAAGGGGAAGGGGAGGGGAGGGGGAGAGAAGGGAAGGGAGAGGAAGGGAAGGTGAAGGAGGAGACTTGCAGATCCCCTAGAAAGAACTTGGGGATACCAGGATGCCCTTCTACTAACTAAGAGTCACTGTTCTGCCACACACTGGGGTAGTCTGGTAAGCAACAGATCTCGGCAGTAAAGTCCCCCGTGATGCACCTCACCCAACCAGTTGCAGATGCAGATGATGCAGCAAACTCCAAACACTTCTATTAGGCAGGATTTTCTAGAGTCATAGAATTTACAGAATGTCTCTCTATATATTTAAAAAATATATATTAGAATGACTTACAGTCTGCAGTCCAGTTAACCCAATAATGGGCAACTGTGAATGGGAAGTCCAAGAATCTAGTAGTTATTCAGTCCTTGAGGATAGGCATTTCAGCTGGGCTTGTGTAGAAGCAAGAATCCTGGAGTAGGTTCCAACAGATGTGCTGGCAAGCAGGTGAAGAGAGTGAGTCTTCCTTCTTCCAAAGTCCTTATATAGGCCTCAAGCAGGAGGTGTGGCCCAGATTACCAAATGAAAAGTGTGCACCACCACGCTTGGACTTAAACTGTTCTTTACTTGGGACTCGCTCAGTCCCAGGCTGGCCTTGAACTCAGAGATCTGCTTGACTTTATCTCCTGGGATTAAAGGTATGTGCCATGCCTGGGCCTAAGACTTTCGCCTCCACAATGTCTCAAGATCTGGATGAAAAGCATGCATCATTCTATGTCAAGACTCAGATCAAACACCTGTGTCTTCTGGCCTCAAGATCTGGATCCCAGGTATGCCCTCCATTTCTGACTTGTAGTGAAAGAGGCAGAGTTGGGGCCAATCTGGGCCCAGTGGGAAAATTCCCACCACAAATCTCCAAGCACAAGGACACCCTCCCTTCCAGGAAGAAAAAGGCTGGTTTAGTTACCAGAACAGCTACAAGCAAAACTGTCACACAAAGCTACCTATGGCTTCCAACCAACCCCACTTTGGAAAAGTCTTGAACCGTACACTGAGTCCAATCTGAAAGTTGTTTCGCTCCACCAAATGTGCATAGTACCCTCCCTAGTTACCATCGTGCAAATTCTGCCCCGATTGTTTAAATTTTGCCCCAATTGTTTGCAAGGTATATAATTCTCTGTTAGAGTCTGCTCAGGGTTGTCTCCCCTTGAAGTGAGATGACCCCAACATGTCAGAATGATTAAACTCCTCGTGCTTTTGCATCGATCACTGCCTCCATGAGACTCATTCAAGAGGTCCTGGAAGAGGTTCAATTTGGACCTCACAGTAGTTCATTACAGATGTAGTCAGATTGACAACTGGGAATATCCATCACACATTTCTCCTCCCCTTCCTACTCCATAAGGATGAGATACACTTCATGTTTTCCATTTACTTTATGAGGCTGTGGTGATGAATCCAAATAAAGTGTGAAACACCAAAGCAACTATCATTTCTCATTGGTTTGCTCATTTTCCAGCTAGCTCTAGCAGTGGCTTAAGCCTTCTCATCCCTCCTTCTCCAGAGGAATATTTTCTTGCCAAAATACTCACTTTAGTGTCCAATTCTTCATTACTAGTGAAGTGCTGGAAATTTAGAGAGAAATGACCTTTTCTAAAAAACAAAAATTTCAAGTGCTGGAAATATTTGAAGTCACTGATCTGTGATATCTTAACACCCTCACAACAATTTATCAAGACGTATATGTATTTCTGCTTTTGAAATGTAATTATCACTAGGGTTTCCATGAGGTAAGGTCAATTCATAAACTAAGCTTGTTTCCAAAGTATCCTGATCCAAAACACATGGTAGTTAAGTACAATGTAGCCCCTTCCCAAGAAAGGAGGAAAATCAGGCTACCGTTTCCTTCATCCAGAACCAGTCTGGGTTACATAAGACCATGTATCAAATAAAAACAAAACGAGCCTGGTTTTCCATTTCAAAACGCAGCCCCTGTAGTGGATACCTGTCTCCTTAGCCCCAGGTGTGTGACCACTCTGGCCTGCAGCCTCCTTTTCTCTGCCACTTTGTCATCCTTTCCTCATTTTTCCTGTCTCATTACCCATTAAAATGGACCCTTCTGTCTCTATGGGAAATGGGGTTTCCTTGTGCACCTCTTCTAACAGCTGTCCTTTTAGATCTGGTAAGCTTCACAAAGAAAATCTTTTCTGCACTTAGAATGTGTAGGATATCCTACTTCTACATTTTCCTTAGAGACAAGACATAGAAATACCAGGGATGCTTAGAGTCTACACATAGGTGACAGCTATAGGTGTCCTGTATAGGTACTCCTACTGCTGTTCACCTCACTCTCAATTTCTTAATCCTGTACATTTCATTATAAGGACAGAAAACACAAACCTCTGGGTCATAGTGACTTGTATTATGCCTGAGCTGCACATGCATAGTAGGAACTGATATGTAATTCCTCATTCATAGCAGGGATTTGCGCAGGGGATGAGACGGGGATTTTTACGTAGCCATGGCTGTCCTGGAACTTGCTCTGTAGAACAGACTTATCTATAACTGGGGTCTGCCTGGCTATACCTCTTGAGTGCTGGGATTAAAGGTATTTAGCACCATGGCAAGGGCTTTTGTTTTAAATTCATCTCAACAGTCCCCCTTCTTCCCATCTCCCACAGACCCACTCCTCTATTTCTCCTCAGAAAAGTGCAGGACTCCCAGAAATATCAACTGGACACGGCATAACAGAGACAATAAGATTAAGTACAAACCTGAGTAAGGCAACTCAGTAAAAGGAAAAGGGCCCCAAGAGCAGGTGAAAGATTCAGAGACACCCTGGCTACCACCATTAGCAGTCCCACAGAACTTTTTTAAGACGGGGTTTCTATGTTTAGCCCTGGCTGTCCTGGAACTTGTGCTGTAGATAAAACTGGCCCCAAACTCGGAGATCTGCCTGTCTCTACCTCCTAAGCCCTAGGATTAAAGGAATATGCCACCACTACCCAACCGATAGCAGGGCTTCTTAAACAATTTCCATTACTGAACACTTTTCCCTCAGGAGTTTTTTCATCTTTATTAACATTTATGAATTGTGACAACTAGTGAACTTTATTATGACATTTAATGCATTTATTATACTTTGATCCCCTTCAATCCCCATCATCATATCCTGCACCCTTCACTGTTCCAGTTCACCCACTTCCAACCTCTTGCTATTTTCATGCATATCTCTAATGTTTTTAAGTACTATTCTTATACGTATATAGACATATGAACATATATGCAACCTGTGGAATCCATTTGGTGTTATTCGTGTGTTTTAGGGGTAACTACTTGAGATTACATAATGACTTAGTGGGACTGTTCTTTAGGAAGACTAATGCAGGCATTAGTTGCCTGTAGAGCCTTCCCTCATCTAGAGCTCCATCCTTCATCATGACGTGGAGCCTTTATGGGTTTTCCTAAATCACATTATTACATCAGTTGGTGTTTTATTTGTTCAGGCCCTGTTTTGGCTAATGTTGTGTTCCCCAGTTCGATTCTCCCAGAAGACTTCCTGATCCTCTGGTTCTTACAATCCTCTTGTCCCTTCTTCCACAATGTTCCCTGAGCTGCAGGATTAGGTGCAGATGTGAGTGAGGCAGGGCACCCTACTGTCTGTTGTCCTCTGCATTGTGACCAGTTGTGGATTTTTGTCATGGTCTCCATCTGCTGCAAAGAGAAGCTTCTTTGGTGAGGAATGAGAGCTACACTCTACAGTGGGTATAAGAATAATTGTTTAAACTGTAATTAGAAATTTTACTGTTTTAAATAAGTGTCAGTCATAGGCTTTCCTCTAGGTTTCATGGATCTCATCCATAGATCGTTTCCTCGGTTCATAGTACCCAGCATGAATCTGTGCTTATTACGTAGACCTTAAATCCATTTAGGCAGCTAGTGGTTACCTCCCTAATGTATTTATTTGTTTGTTTTTACACTCCAGATTTTATTCCTCTCCCAGTCCACCCCCACCAGGGTTCCATATCCCATACCTCCTTCCCCCCCAAAACTCCTTCAAGTCTCCATAAGGATGTCCCTACCCCACCTACCCCACCAGACCTCTAAACTTCCTCCAGCCTCCAGTCTCTTGAGGATTAGGTGCATCTTCTCTGAAAGAGCCCAGACCCAGGAATCCTCTGCTATATATGTGTTGGAGGCCTCATCTCAACTGGTGTATGCTGCCTGGTTGGTGATCCAGTGTCTGAGAGATCTCAGAGGTCCAGGTTGATTGAGACTGCTGGTCCTCCTACAGGGTTGCCCTCCTCATTAGCTTCCTCCAGCTTTTCCTTAATTCAACCAGAGGAGTCAGCAGCATCTGTTGTTGGTTGGGTGCCCATATCTGCATCTGACTCTTTCAGATGCTTGTTGGGTCTTTTGGAGAGCAGTCATGGTAGGTTACTTTTTGTGAACGCCACATACCTTCAGTAATGGTGTCAGGTCTTGGGGCCTCCCCTTGAGCTG
Organism: Rattus norvegicus; assembly: GCF_021556685.1. Taxonomy (NCBI): domain Eukaryota; kingdom Metazoa; phylum Chordata; class Mammalia; order Rodentia; family Muridae; genus Rattus; species Rattus norvegicus. The sequence continues at coordinate 45,580,822 of NC_141553.1, forward strand.
GAAACCACTTTGGACCTGTCGCTGGACCTTCTTTTCCTCAGCCTCCTCTCCATTTCCATCCCTGCATTTCTTTCAGACAGGAAGAACTATGGGTCAGAGCTTTAGCTGTGGGATAGCAACCCCATCCCTCACTTGATGCTATACCCTACTGATTTTCTGATGGAGACGGATTCAATAAGTTTCCTCTCCCCAGTACAGGACCTTTCATCTAGGGTCCCCACCACTTGAATCCTGAGAGTCTCTCACTTCCCAGATCTCTGGTACATTCTAGAGGGTCTTGCCAACCTTCTTCCTCCTAAGGTCACCTGTTTCCATTATTTCTACTGGCCCTCAGGGCTTCCGTCTTTCCCCCTCCCACCCAATACCAAATCATGTTCCCCTATTCCCTTTTCCTCCTTTGTCCTTCCCTCCCCCATTGTGGTTGCTTTCTTCTCCCTCCCAAGTGGAACTGAAGCATCCTCACTTGGGTCCTTCAGCTTGTTGAGTTTTTTGAGTCCTGTGGACTTTATCTTGGGTATTCTGTACATTTTTTAGCTAATATTTACTTGTTAGTGAAAACATACAGTGCATGTTCTTTTGGGTCTGAGTTACCTCACTCAGGATGACATTTTCTAGCTCTATCCATGTGCCTTCATTTTTATTGAATTCTAGGAAGTCTTTCATTTCTTTCTTTTTTTTTTAATTTTTTTTTTCAGGAGCTGGGGACCGAACCCAGGGCCTTGTGCTTCCTAGGCAAACGCTCTACCACTGAGCTAAATCCCCAACCCCCTTTCATTTCTTTCTTTACTTCTTCCATGACTCAAAGATCACTGAGTAGAGAATTGTTTAGTTTCCAAGAGTACGCAGACTTTCCAGTGTTTCTGTTGTTGTTGAAGTCCAGCTTTAATTGATGGCGGTCTGATAATATGCAAGGCGTTATTGCAATTTTCTTGTTCCTGTTGAGGCTTGCTTTATAACTGACTATATGATCAATTTTGGAGAAGGACCCATGAGGTCCTGAAAAGAAGGCATATTCTTTTGTGTTTGGCTGATGTCATTCTATAGATGTCTGTTATTTCTATTTGAGTCATAATATCTATCAGTTTTATTATTTCTCAGCTTAGTTTTTGTCTGATCACCTGTCAATTGGTGAGAGTGGGGTGTTGAAGTCTCCCACTATTAATACATGGGGTTTGATGAGAGATTTAAGTTTTAGCAATGTTTCTTTTACAAATGTGGGTGACCTTGTGTTTGGGGCATAAATGTTCAGAATTGAGATATCATCTTGGTAGATTTTTCCTTTGGTGAGTATCAAGTGTCCTTCCTTGCCTGTCTCTTTTGATTAATTTTACTTGAAAGTCTATTTAATTATATATTAGAATGGTTATTCCAGCTTGCTTCTTGGGTCTGTTTGCTTGAAAAACCTTTTTCCAGCCCTTTACTCTGAGGTACTCTATCTTTATCAATGAGATGTGTTTACTGTATGCAGCAGAATGATGGATCCTGTTTTTGCATCCATTCTGTTATCCTGTGTCTTTTTATCGAGGAATTGAGTCGATTAATGTTGAGAGATTATTAATTTCCAGTGATTGTTAATTCCTGTTATTTTGATGTTTGTGTGATATTAGCATGTGTGTATATGTCTGTTTGTGTCTGTGTGTGTGTGCACGCGTGCATGCATATGTGTGAGTTTGTGTGTGATTTCTTTGGTTTTGCTGGTATGGAATTATTTGTTTTCTGTGTTTTCTTGGATGTAGTTTTCCTTCTTGAGTTGGAGTTTTCCTTCTAGTAATTCCTGTAGGGCTGGATTTGTGGATAGATACTGTTTGGATTTACTTTTGACTTGAAATATCTTGTTTTCTCCATCTATGGTAATTGAGAGTTTTGCTGGGTATAGTAGTCTAGACTGGTACATGTAATTTTTTAGAGATTACAAGCTATCTGTCCGTGACTTTCTAGCTTTTAGAGTCTCTGTTGAGAAGTCAGGTGTGATTCTTATAGGTCTGTCTTTGAATGTTACCTAGTCTTTTTCTCTTACTGCTTTAAATATTCTTTCTCTGTTCTGTAAATTCTGAGTTTTGATAATTATGTGCTGAAAGAATTTTGCTTCTCTGCTCTAATTTGGGCCCTATAAGCTTCTTATATGTTTATAGGCAACCATTTCTTAAGGTTGGGAAAGTTTTCTTCTATAATTTTGTTGAGAATGCTTTCTGGACCTTGGAACTGGGACTCTTCATTTTCTTCTATTCCTATTATTCTTAGGTTGTCTTTTTTGTGGTATCCCAGACTTCCTGGATGTTTTGTGTCAGGAATTTTTTAGAATTTAACATTTTCTTTGACTGATATATCAATTTCTTCAATTGTATCATCTATGCCTGAGACTCTTCCATCTCCTGTATTCTGTTGGTGATGCTTGCATCTGTAGTTCCTGTTCTCTTTTGTGCTGGCTGGTTTTGTGAGTCAACTTGATACAAGCTGGAGTTATCACAGAGAAAGTAACCTCCTCTGAGGAAATACTTCCATGAGATCAAGCTATAAGGTGTTTTCTCAATTAGTGATCAAGGATGGGAGGGCCCATTATGGGTGGTGCCATCACTGAGCTGGTCTCCCTGTGTTCTGTAAGAAAGCAAGCTGAGTAAGCCATGTGAGGCAATCCAGTAAGCAGCACCCCTCTATGGCCTCTGAGTCAGCTTCTGCCTCCAAGTTTCTGCCCTGTGAGTGTTCCTGTCCTGACTTCCTCGGTGATGAACAGCCATGTGAAAGTATAAGCTGAATAAACCCTTTCCTCCCCAATTTGCTTCATGACAACTGGGTCATGATGTTTTATGTAGGGATGCAAACCCTGACTAAGACATCTTCCCTAGGTCTCCCATATTCAGGAATTCCTCAGTTTGTGTTTTCTTTATTGCTTCTATTTCCACTTTCAAGTCTTGCACAGTTTTATTTATTTCCTTCACCTGTTTAACTGTATTTCCTGTATGTCTTTAAAGGACTTATTTGTTTCCTCTTTAAAGACCTCTGTTTGATGTATTTTCCTGTATTTCTTTAAGGCATTCATTCATTTCATTTCCTCTTTAAAGGTCTTTATCGTCTTTATAAGATTGAATTTTAGGTCATTTACTTGTGTTTGAGTTGTGCTAGGATATCCAAGGTTTGCTGTAGTGAGATCGCTGATCTTTGGAGGTGTCATGTTGCCCTGGTTCCTGTTGATTTTGTTCTTTCGAGGGCCATTTGCTATCTAGATGGTTTTAGTCCCTAGATATTCTTGTTGTAGTAGGTACTGGGAGGGGGGTGAACCTTGATAGTTTTGGTGTGGCAGGCCTCTGATGGATATCCTAGGACTGTAAGGTTCCAAACCTGCAGTTCTATATGGTTCAGGAGCCTCTAGACCAATGAAAGTGGGTAGAGTCCAAGAAAACTCAGAGAGATAGAATGAGGTGAGAAGGAAGGATGGGCAGGAGAAAAGCGTGAGGGAAGAGGAGGAGAGTGGAATGGAAAGGAGGTCTATGAAAATAACCAGCTCTAACTTGAGTCACCATCAAGTGCCAATGACATTAGGCCACTGTCAAGCAAGTTATACTTAGTCTCCCCAAGTAAGCCATAATTGTTTCGCTGTGTGGTACCAGACCCTAAGCAAAGCCAATGACAGTCAGTAGGATGAGGAGTAGATTAGGATTAGGATCAAAGATGGCACACCTTTAATGCAGATCTAATCTGGGCCACACCCTCTGCTGGAAGCCTATAGAAAGGACATGGAAGAAGGAAGCTTTTGCTCTTTGACTGCTTGCCATGCTTCACTAACAAGTCCATTTCTTCACTAGCACTAGAGCCATCTGTTTGGGATTCCAGCATATAGTGAAGACCAATTGAGATATCCAGCCTTCTGGACAGAGCAACTACTGGGCTTTCTGTCCATAATAAGCTATTGTTGAATTAGGTGGGTGAGCCTGTAGTTATTATAATAAATCCCCGTATATAAAGAGATTTATTCTATAAATTCTATTACACTAGAGAACCCAAATTAATACAATCTCCTGCAGTTATCTTATTGCTCTAGCTAAAACTAAAAGTACTGTATTGAATGGTTAATAAGAGAGGGGACAACATTGTCTTGTTCCTGACTTTAGTACAAGTGCTTTGAATTTTCCTCCATTTACGTTAATGGCTGTGGGCTTGCTATAAATTGTCTTTAATGTGTTGATGCATGTCCGTTGCATTCCTGGTCTCTTCATGACTTTTATCATGAGGAGATCTTAGAATTTGTCAAAGATTTCTACATCAAATGAATAATCATGTAGCATTTGTCTTTCAGGTATATTTTTTTTTCAATTTATGTATGTTGAACCTGCATCTCTGGGATAAGCCAAATATTGTGGTAGATGACCTTTTTTTATATGTTCTTAGATTCTGTTTGCAATTTTTATTGAAAAAAATTATAGGTGTGTTGTGGTCTATGAATTTCTTTTTTTGTTACGTCTTTATGTGGTTTTGGTATCAGTATAATAGGGCTTGCAAAAAAAAAAAAAAAAAAACAGGAAACATTGCTCAAGTTTCTATTCAGCATAGTAATTTAAGTAGTATTGGTATTGTTCTGCTTTGAAAGCCTGGTAGAATTCTGCTGTGAAGCCATCTGTGTTGCTGTAAAATTATAAAAACAAATGGTTTTCTTTGCCCTCACTAGATCCGGGTCCACAGTGCCCCAAGATATCCGGTAGATACATTGCCAGAAGCACACATCCCAGTTCTGTGGCGGCCCACGTACTCTCCCAAAGTCAAATCGCCACAAGAAAGTACACACAACACAATAACATCTGTTCCAATTGATAAGATATAATTGCCCACCTAAGCATACAAAGCCCTGTACACAACCATCTCTTAAGAACATTCATAACACCCTATAAAAGTACAGCATGGAATCTTTTTTTTTTCAATATTTATTTATTCTATATGAGTATACTGTAGCTGTCATCAGACACACCAGAAGAGGGCATCAGATCCCATTACAGATGGTTGTCAGCCACCATGTGGTTGCTGGGATTTGAACTCAGGACCTCCAGAAGAGCAGTCGGTGCTCTTAACCACTAAGCCATCTGTCCAGCCCTACAGCATGGAATCTTAAAGTCAGCTTCCATGTTCTCTCTCTGCGGCTCTCCCAGTCTCCTCCCCTCCTTTCCGTTCCACTCTCCTCCTCTTCCCTCAAACTTTTCTCCCGCCCATCCTACCTTCTCATCCAATGACAGGCCCCATTCTATCTTGTATCTGCCTCACCTGTGTGACATCATCCCACACATCTGTCCCTGGGCCTTTTTCCTGTTAGGAGGAAAGAATCCTTATGATTCTTTGAATTTCCTTGGCGTTGATTGTATTGTCCCCTTTTTAGCTACAACTTTACTAATTTGTACCTTCTCTGTGTGTCTTTTAATTTGGTTACCTGTTTGTCAATCCCGTTGATTTTTCTCAAAGAAACAACTCTTTGTTTCATTGATTCTCTGTATTGTTTCTGTTGTTGTTGCTGTTTGTTTGATTGATTTTAGCCCTGAGTTCGGTTATTTCTTTTTGTCTGCTAGTTCTTGTTGTTGGGTGTTATTTCTTCTTGTTTTAGCTTTCCCAGGTGTGCTGTTAAGGTGCTAATATGACGTCACTCCACTTTTGTTTTTTGGGATTTTTTTGTTTCTTTGTTTGTTCGGTTGGTTTGGTTTTATGTAGACACATACTGATATAAACTTGTCTCTTCAAACTGCCTTTAATATGACCTATTAGTTGGGGTAGGTTGTATTTTCATTTTCATTCAATTATGAAAGGTTTTTAATTCCCTTCTTGCTTTATGTCTTGTCTTTAGTACTAAGTAGTTCAGCTTCCATGAGTTTTAAACTCTTTGTCATTCTTACTCTTGGTATCCAGCTTTAAAATGTCATAGTCAGATAGGATACCAGTTTTCTTGTATCAGTTGAGACTTGTCTTGTGCTCATGCATGTGGTCAATATTGGAGCAAGCTCCATGAGCTTTCGAAAAGGTATAATTGTATGTCTGGGTGAAGAGTTCTGTAAATATCTGCTAGATTCATTTGGTCTAGTATCTCTTTTAGCTTCAGCATTTCTCTGTTTAGTTTTATCTGGATGAACTGTCTATTGGTGATACTCATTTTAGCACTGAGTTTGGATATTTCTTTCTGTCAACTATTTTTGTTCATGGGTGTTTCCATTGTGTTATAGTCCTCCCAGGTGTGTTATATTCCCAGGTATGGGATATTTGAAGTCACCCACTATTAGGGTGTAAGGAACAATATGCGATTTTAACTGTATTTGTGTTTCTTTTATAGACTTGGGTGTTCGAATTATAGATATTTAGAATTGTAATGTCCTTTTAGTCAACTTTTCCTTTGAGTATGTAGTATCCTTTCCTATATCTTCTGATTAGCTTTGGTTTGAAGTATATTTTGTCAGATACTAAAATGGCAACACCTGCTTCCCTCTTGGGTCCATTTACGTGGAATATCTTTTTCTGACCTTGATGTTAGGGTGGTTTCTCAGATGCAGCAGGATGATGGGTCCTGTTTTCAAATCCAGTCTGTTAGTCTGTCTTTTTATTGAGTAATTGAGATCATTGATGTGGAGCCTAATAAGCTATGTTTATTGATTGCTATTGTTTTGCTTGATATGTGATTCCCCCCCTTTTTTTTATTTGCTGCTCCAAGACTATTTCTTGTGTTTCCTGTGGTGGTTAACCTCTTAAGGTTGAAGCTTTTCTTCTATTACCTTTTGTAGGCCTGGCTTTATAGGTACATACTGCTTAAATTTGGTTTTATCATGAATTTTTTTTCTTTATCCATTTACTGTGATAGTTTTGTTGGGTATTGTAATGTGGGCTGCCGTCTGTAGTCTCTTAGAGTCTGCAGCAAATCTGTAGAGATCCTTCTGACTTTCAGAGTCTCCACCGAGAAGTCAGGTATTATTATTCTAATGAACCTTTCTTTATATGTGACTTAGTTTTTTTTCCCTTGCAGATTTATCCTTTCTTCTGTATATTTAGAGTTTTGTTTATTTGTTTATTATGTAGCGTGGGTAATTTCCTTTCTGTTCCAGTCTATATGAAGTTCTATATGTTCCCTATACCCTTTATGGGGTGCTATATGCTTCCATCACACTGATAGACACCTCCTTCTTTATATTGGAGAAATTTTCTTCTATGATTTTGTTAAAAAATACATTTTCTCTGCCTTTGATCTGGGTTTCTTCTCCATCTTCTATTCCTATTACTCATATATTTAGGGTTTTTTGTTTTTTGTTTTTTGTTTTTGTAGTGTCCCAGATTACCTAGGTGTTTTGTGTCGGGTTTTGTTTTTTTTTTTTTTAAGATAATTCATTAGAGTTATATATCTCAACTTTTTAAAGATTTATTCATTTATTATCTATAAGTACACTGTAGCTGTCTTCAGACACACCAGAAGAGGGCATCATATCTTATTACAAATGGTTGTAAGCCACCATGTAGTTACTGGGATTTGAATTCAGGACTGCTGAAAGAGCAGTCAGTGTTCTTAACCACTGACCCATCTCTCCCTCTTGGGTCAGGATTTTTTTAGACTTAGGATTTTTCTTTGATTCAGCTATCTATTTCTTCAATCTTGTCTGCAACACCTGTAGGTGAGGCATACCCCTGAGATTATTATTTGAAATACTAAATTTTCTTTTCCAGTTTTATTTCAGTAAGGATTTTCTTTAGTTATTCCATTGATTATCAAATTCTAATTGCATGTCTTGAATTGTTTTTATTGTTTCATGCAACTGTTTGTGTTTTCATAGACTTCATTAAAAGATTTATTCATATCCTCTGTAAAGTCCTTGAACATCTTCATAATAGCAATTTCGAAAGTCCTTGATTTGTTCATCATTTAAGACCTACCACAATAGAGCTACTGGTTTCTGGTAGAGGCATATTGTCTTAGCTGTTCATAATTGTGGTTTTGTGATGGGATCTATGCATATAGAGTTGAGAGTCATAGAAGGCTTTGTGACAACCCCTATGTGTAGACTTAGATTTTTAAAACCTACTTTCATTAAGGTTTCTCAAATGCTTTGACCCCCCTGCTAGCCCACCATCCAAAAGTAGGGAAAAAAGATGATAAATAGGACAGGGGGATATGGACCTGTTTAGAAGTAGTCCTTTGGGGTGATTCCAACCTCTGTTTGTCAGGATAGCAGCAGTCCAGTTTGATACTGTCAGGATTTATACTCTCTGCCTCAGCAAAACACCACATGACTGGATCAGATGGCAATCAGAAATGTCTACCTCACCCACCACCACCCTACTGACCCCACTCCAAAAATGTAACAGCCTAGACTAGAACCCATAAAAGAGAACTCTTAAAAACTGTGATGATAAGGATTCTGAAGTATAGCTCTTCACATTCATGGCTTCTGCTGGGGGGGATGGAGCGGAAAGACTTGGTTTTCTTTAAAACTGGTAGTTTGACCATGCTCCAGAGAGAACATAGACAAATTGAGCTTGTGGGAGGCTGGGTTTTTCTTCTTCCTTCTGTGGGGTGGGGGGTGGGGGGTCACGAGTGTGGCAGGCAGACCTGGAATGGCTGGGAAGTGAGTGTGATCTGGGTGTATTATGTGAAATTCCCAAATAATCAATAAATATATTATGTTGGAAAAAATTACCAAGCCCTCCACAAGAACACAATTCTAATCACCATGGCCATTCCATTGGGAGTGTCCAACAAGGAGTATGAGTTGTTGGTTCAAACTAAATTTATCCATTCTTGTATTCCTATCAGGAATAGTAAGCCACTATGTCTATCTTGTGTCCTTATTCTATAATAGAGGAATGATCTGAAAGAATAAACAAAATAGATGAATGAAGTAGCTGTATTTGCCTCTGTAGAGCTCACAGTCTGGTATGGATAAAAACAAAGAAGCTGGCTAATATAATAGATTCTGTAAGTGTTACAGTAGAGAAAAATGCATGGTGCTCTATGGCAGATAAAGAATACTTCAAGCAGGTACTTGAAAGGTGTTATGAAAAAGTGGAATATAAGTCAAGGCCAAATAGATGAGAACAAAGAATTCATAGAAAATAGATAAGCCATAGAATTTTCTTAAGAAACAAAACAAAACAAAATCTCTGGTTATATGAGTGGTCATCCAAGTGCAGTTTCAAAAGTTCAAAGCAGAAGAGTGAAGCTAAAAACAAAAAGGCTGGTTAGAAATCTGATGCCCAAATCCAAATAGGTAATGACAATGGCTAAAAGATAATAGCAAAAAAAGGAGCTGGAGAGATGGCTCAGTGGTTAAGAGCACTGACTGCTCTTCTGGAGGTCCTGAGTTCGAATCCCAGCAACCACATGTGGCTCACAACCATCTATAATGAAATCTGATGCCCTCTTCTGGTGTGTCTGAAGACAGATACACTTTTTTTAAAAAAGATAATAGCAAAAGAATTTTAAAAAAAAAGACATAAGGGTTTCCCAAGACATAACAGACCTTGCCATTATTTAGAGGAAGAAAAATGGATCAAAAGTGAATATGGGCTGGAGGATGGACTCAGAGGTTAGAAGCACTTGCTGCTCTTGCAGAGGACCAGGGTCTAATTCTCAGCACCCATGTGGCAGCAAACAACTGTCTATAACTCTGTCCAATGAGACTCAATGCCCTCTTCTGACCTCCATGGTACAAACACATACTCACAGGCCTAACAATCATATATATATATTAAGCTGGGAGTGGCAGCATATACCTTTAGTCTCAGCCCTCAAGAGACAGAGGAGACTGAGGATGGAGGATCTCTCTGAGTTCAAGGCCACCCTGGTCTACACAGTAAGCACCAAGAAAGCCAGGACTACATAGACACTTTCAAAAACAAAGCAATAATAATAATAATAATAATAATAATAATAATAATAATCTATTTTATAAGGGTGAATATGGGATTTCTGAGATAGATTCAGAGACTCAAGCATGAAATTTGATTTTACAGTGCTAGTGAGCTAAGTACCTCTGTAACAACCACAGTCTCAAAAGTCAGGAAAGGGATTTGGGATAGCCATGGACTTAGAGCTGATTATCATACAAACATAACTAACAGCTGGGAGTCAGAGGCTGAGATGGTCCATTAAAAAGCTGTGTAAAATGAGGAAAGGGGTGGGGAGCTTAGACAGAACCTCAGAAACAACAGCATACAAAGGAAAGGAGAAAGCAATTGGAGAGTGTGCATGCCAGGCCTTGAGAAGAAAGCTCTCTGCAGCCAACCACACCACTCTTCTTCTGAAAGCTCTAGTGGACTCAAGCAATTTTGATAATACTTAGTGGGCTGGCCTAACTAGGCCAGGCTTGGACGCCAACACAGTGAATGAGGCCAGGAAAAGCCAATGTGGGACTTCCAGGAGCCCCGGGAATTGGACAGAGATCTAAACCCTAAATGGACAAAGACAAGTGGAAAAATAAATGTTATGTGGCAAGTGGAAAGGACAGTGGGCCACACACACTGCAAACAGAAGTCAGAGCAGATCTTCTAGTCAGAGGACACAAAACCAGATGTGAGGGAAGGTATGAGGGGGCCTGCGTATCTACTGAGATCATCGAATCTGTGTAATTAATCACCACACACAATTCTCACACAACATCTCTCCTTTCCCCTGGTAATTCTTAAAGACATTAACATTTTATAAGTGTCTGCGGCTTCACTGAGACAGACTTCCTTGACAAATATTTAATAATGAACAATATATTAGAAAGGACACCATGGCTTTGTCATTCCTGAATGAACATACTGACGGTTTTAATAATCTTTTGCAAAATTATCTCAAGTTCCTATGTCTTCTAGAAAAAAAAAAGTTTGATTATGTTAAGGCTACTAAGTAATTGGCAAATTTTAGGGTAACTGATATGTAAAAGTAAATATATATATATATATATATATATATATATATATATATATATTTACAAATATCCACCTATACATTCATTTCTAGATTTTTTTTACCCAAAGTGCTAAAAGAGCAAACTTCAAAGTCTCAATATGTAGAGAACTTTGTTGTGAATTGTCCAGAACCCTTACTCATAGATTAACCAGAGCGATACTGTTTTAATTAAATTAATAAACCTGAAGAGGACAGTATCAGGTGACTAGGAGAACATGCCAGGCATTAAAAGGGGGGCTTCAAAGTATAATTTTTCTTCAGGATTGGATTAAATAAGCCTAATGGTCTTTGGTGTCAGAGTCGATTAGAAAACAACAGTTTACTGTTCCAGTTAAATGTGGAAAGACTTCTAACCTCTTCTTTCTGGGCGGGCGAAACCAGCAGGAACATCCAAGAAAACCAATGCCTCCCTGTAGGTCAATTGCCTCGCAAGACTGAGCCTCCTGGGAATCTGTGTGGCACGGCGCCACCTACTGTGGGGCTTTAGAACTGCAGCTCCCGACTCTATGAGGCATGGTCCTCTGGGTGAGAACAGCAATGATTTTGCCTGTGAGAGCTTTTACAAGTGGTATTTTAAAAAAAAATGAAAATTAGAGATTACCATGGATGCATTTAGATCCATAGGATGCAGATTTGAACAATTAAATTAGACAAGAAGTTTCCTTGCTGTGGGGAAATCGGTTTGTAAAACTGGTGATTACTTTCTTGGCATCACAGAGAACAGACAAACATTCTGGAGGTTGTTTTCTTTTTTAATCAAATCCCAGAGCATACAATTCTAATTAAGATGACTGAATTATGTATATGTAGGAGAAAGGGGGAATAATTCATGTAGGTCTGTTTTATTTATAAAAGAATGTTCGCATGGCTCTCTTCATGGCTACGGTCAGACATCAATGATTTAAAGGCAAGCATTCCACTTGGCTCAGTCTCTCCTTCTTTCATGTTGGTACCTAACCTCCAGCCAGCCTTCTGCAACAATAATGCTACAGAAGAGGGAAGATGCACGATACTGAACCATCACAAGAAGCTTTTTAGCTGAGTTTGGAAACAGTACAGATAACAAACACGGCGAGAGATTTTGATGGGATGCATAGTACATTCGACTTGCCAGATCACCAGAACTACCCTAGTCCCTGGTGGTCTTCAGATGCTAGCTGTTTGCAAGCCATGTCTTGTGCACACAGGCTTGGGTACATAATAACACTGAGCTATTCCCTGCCAGCCAGGGCCAAAGAAGCTCTATGCATCAAGAGTTTGAAATATCGAAATTCCAAGCATTTGATCCTAATGTGGCAGGGACCATCTTGGGAAACAAGTATCTGGAGAGAATTTAAGATGATCCCTTGAGCAGGTGAGAAGAAAAAGAGACACCAGAGTCATGAAAGGGCATGAGGAAAAGAGGAAAGATGGAGAGAAAAAAGAAGGTGTTCTTTTGCTCACTCTTGGTCTTATCCTTTTTCTTCTCCTCCAAAGGTTGACAGGACTCTTTCATGACTTTTTAAGTCAATGATGTCAATGTAGAAGGTTGTTATGTCTAAGGCTTCAATAGCCAATTTTACTCCAAGACCCACAAGAATGACTTACTAGTGCGGGAGAGATCGCTCATTGGGTAAGAACACTGACTGCTATTTCAAGGTCCTGAGTTCAATTCCCAGCAACCGCATAGTGGCTCACAACCATCTGTAATGAGATCTGATGCCTTCTTCTCGTGTGTCTGAAGGCAGCTACAGTCTACTTTCTGTCTGTCTGTCTGTCTCTGTATCAAGGCAGACTTTACTCTCTGTTTAGGAAGGGGGCTATTGTGTTTTGTTTTGTCTTTGATTTGGGGTCTCACTTTGTAGTAGCAGTTGGACTGGAAACTGCTGTGTAGACCAGGCTGGCCTCACAGTCTCACAGGGATCTGTCTGCTACTGCTTTCTGAATGCCTGAGTGAACAGTGCTTGTCACCAGGCCTGGCTGAAGAATGGCTCTCCCTTAAGCCTTCAGATCCACTAGTGCTTAAGAAGGAAGAACACTGCACAACTTCTGAGCTCGTCAGTTCCTGCTCTTCAGTTCCCTGCTAAGCCTTCCAGAACATGTGGGCTTCACCTGAGATGGAGGATGTACCAAACCTCTAACAAGACGATCACTGCCTTCACCGTGTGGGCAAGACCACGTTTGGCATTGCGGAAAGAATGAGCAATGTGCTGTCTAACAAAGCGAAAAGTAAACAGAATTAATCACCACGTGAGTGTCAATCAATATTTTAGGATTGCATCCTTGGTGCAGGGTTTTAGATCTTCCCTGAGATGGCATTAGCATTGTCAAAGAATCAAATGCCCTGTTGCCAAAAGCTTTTTAAAACTGCCGACTCAGAGACAGACAGGCAGGCAGGCGGACAGACGGACAGACGGACGGATGGACGGACAGATGGACGGACAGACAGAGACAGAGAGAGGTTTGTGAAAGAGTCAAGTCTTGCTTATCTTCTGAAATGATGCTATAAAGAATAAAACCAAGTGAAATATAAACTGCATTCCTTACTTTAAATTTCCTGCCAATGTCATACTTGGATAAACTCATCCAGAAGCCAAGCCTTGCCCTACTTTCCTTCCTTTCCACAAGAGCTCACCTTGTATGGGCATCAAACCCGCTACCACCTTGATCACCGTCACCCCTGGCTTCACGCTCCATCTCCACTTATGACCCTTTGTTAGTCAAATGCATCACTTCCTGGCCCTTGGTTGAATTTATCAGCGGGTTTATTATTGTCTCTAAGTTAAACACCACAATATGACTTCTTTGGGAAGTTTTTCCTGAGCCCAAGCCTTGAATAAACCATCTCCTGGTGCCAAGTCCCTTCCTTTGGAATACTTGTCAATATGTAACTATCCTTATCGAGTACTTTATGAGACTGTCGATTCATATTCTTTTTCTTATTCTACTATGAGTTTCATGAGGAGGAGACAGGTTTTTGCTTGCCATTACCTGTTGGTCACCTCACCAGAGTTAGCCTCATGGGTGAGCAGCATCATTTGCTATCACCTGGAGGAGCTTGGAAAGGCATAGTGTCTGAGTTATTGCTCTGTTATCCCAGTCTTAAAACGCTTTACCTTCGAGCAAGAGGCTCCATCCTTTCATTCCGCATGACGACCTGCAAATTATGTGGGCTATTTTGTAATTAGCCTAGTGCTTGACACAAGGAAAGAATTCAATAAATTGATCTTCCATGTTTAATTACACACAAATTACCACATGCATGACTGTGTGGTCAGCCTTTAAAAGACACAATTTCATGTGTAACAAGAATGCTTTTCAAAACGTAGCCGTCTTTTGCTAACTTGTCAAATGAAGATATCATAACATAGTGAAAACACTGAATTAACACATAGAGGATAACTAAAGCCCTTACCCTCCCTTAGAAAGATTGCAAATCCAAGTTTTTTGGGGGATTATATAGACCTGGTATTATGATCTTCACTAAGACAAGGAGGGTTTGAGAGAATGTTGGTATAATTGTGTCCGGAAGACCATTCAGTGGTGGCAAAGTCAGACCTATCCCATGATTTGGTTTCCCACTGAAGCTTCTTAGCAACCATCAGACACATTTTAACATTAAACTCCTTGATTAGGTCAATATCAGATGCTCGTTCTGATGACTTCTTGTCGGAAGTTTAGTAGTCAAATTAGAGGTTTTATTAAATTTAAGTTAGAAGTAAATTAAAACTACGAGTTCAGTATACATTGTGAAGAGTTTGGTTTCTAGGAGTCCCTTGTGAATTATGTGATCCAGGGCACTGTATTTAACCTCTTTGGACTCAGTCTCCCCAGATGGAAATGGCGGGGGGAGATTATAGATGTTTAAGAATTGACACATGTGAAGGACCAGTGGTTCTGGCGTGCAGAAACCAACCTCATCACCATAGTGGTTACGTGGAAGATGGGGAATTTATCACTGCAGCTCCTACATTCAATGCCGTCTGCTTAGCATTTACCCAACTAGAAATAAATAGGCTTTGTTTTTCTTTTTTTTTAATGCTCACTTTTACTGACCACCAAGATGTGTGTCATTTAATGGCTTTGACCTCCTTGCTACCTACCACATTTAAACTGGGTATGTTATACAAATCATCTTACTATTAACCCTTGTTGTTTGAAATCGAGTTCATCCTGACCCACCCAGTTTAAGTAACATGGATATAAAGGTTGTTTTTTTTTTTTTATCTTCTAAAGACTCCTCCACAATTTCTTTTTCCACTGAAACTAGATTTTATCCCTATTTCCTGAAGAGTAATGAGGTTACAAGGTACTTATCTCACAAAGACAACTGAGGGGCTCTCTTGGCCCCAAATTTGATTCTTGACGAGGATAAAGCAGGTCCTAGCCAGATGAATGCTGACACAGCTCCAGGACTGGACCAGAAATTGAGCAAATGTCAACTAGAGAAGTACAGAGGCTAATCTTAAGGTCAGGGTAGTAGAGATGAAGATATTCTTTGGATTTTTTGTTGTTGCTGTTGTTTTGGGGTTTGTTTTTTTTATATTTTGTTTTTTGTTTCTATTTTGTTATAAAAGAAAACTAGTGGTAATATAGATAATAAATTGTCTCTTCAGTGTCTTCACTATGGTGATTGAATCTCTGGGTCCCCAACCCCAGAAGAGACTCGAGACCTCTGTGATCACCATTCATCATCTATCTATTGGTGTAGTAATGATTTCCAAGACTCTATACATAGTACGAATTTTAATGAATGCTAAATTTAAAAGTTCACAGTGTAAACTTAACAACTCAACTAACCAGAATGGAGTGCCTAGCTGCCCTATATAGGAAGAGTTAGGAGGCGAGCATCTGAAGCAAAAAGAAGCGTTTCTAACCCCATAATGGTAATGAATAAGAAAGCTCAAATAGCTCTCTCTTTACAACTCGACAATAGAAGAGTTCATGCTCTAACAGAGTAATTTTGCATGTGTCTTCCAGTTGCCAGACTGCATTCTCCTTACAGGGCCAGTGGACCACACTGTTCCTTCACCCCTCCATTGCATAGCACAGGGTCCGTCCGGCACTGTCTTGGCCAGGTTCTGACTGGAATGACTTGAGTTCTAGAACGTGTCTCGAAAGCTGTTCCCACTGCAAGTGCGAGTGCATCAAGAGTGGGAAGAGAACCAAGAGGTGAAGCTCTCAAAAGCCTCCTATAATTAGTGTAATTTGACAAAAGCATCCAGTAATTAGTGTAATTTGAGGTTATTCATCTTGCCAGTATACTGATTTAAAAAAAAAAAAAAAGTCCAGCCTTTGTGGGTAGACCTATCTGCTGACCACCAACTGTTCAAAATGACCCAAAAAGAGAACCAAAGGGTCATATTTAAAACTGAGGATTCAAGTTTCAGAACACAAATTTCTACAGAATTTCTTTTGGTACTTTTAAAGGAAAATACTCCAACATTTGATGTTAACCCAAATTCAAAAACTCCCAAAGGGGACTAGGCCCAGCACCCTACGACATTTGACTTAAGATACTATGACTCCCCACTAGTTCACATAACCATGAAAGTTTTCCTTCAAATTTATGAATCAAGCCTTTAGTGTTAACAGTGAGAGAACATTTTATGAATATAGCCTCCCTATTATCTCAGTTCATGACATTTTACAAAGCAATTATTGTCAGACATATCATAACATAATTGAGATTCTGAATATGGAAATGAGAGGTGATAGGAGGAGCAAAGTTACTTTAAAAATCCAAAGGACGTTTTATTTGAAAATTAAATTTTAAATATAATGAAGTGGATATAGAAATTGATTGAAAATGTAATTGAGAAAATCTTTGTTTCTGTAAGGAACATCGATAGGAAGGTCAGCTCTGACACTCCTCTTTAGACAGGAAGGCTCTTCCATGAACGAAAGCTTAAAAGATGATTCTCCAAAATGCGTCAAACTCAGGAACTCAGGACTTGAAGAAGCAACAATGAATTCTTCCAGTAAGAACACTGATTCAACCAGTGAGTATTTGACATTGGGTGTTCTCTCTCTCTCTCTCTCTCTCTCTCTCTCTCTCTCTCTCTCTCTCTCTCCCCCTACCTCTCCCTCCCTCCTCCATCTCCTTTTCCTTCTCCCTCTCCCTCTGTGTATGTCTCCCTTCTGTATTCACATAGATATGCATATGTACATATGCAGAGATAGGTAGGACATGGCTCAATTGTAGAGTGTCAGCTTAGCGTGTGTAAGGCATGTTTTAATCTCCGGCCCCTTAAAAACATAACTGCTAGATACTCCAGAAATTTTACATTTGTATACTTATGTATATGGCTTCTAAGAGGCATTCCCTTCACAGATGTTAGCATAACCAAAACTGAGACAGCAAAGGCATGTGCCAACATGCACGGCCAATGAAAATAAGCCAGCACCCTCCACTAGGGTACCTTATTCTTCTCCTTTTAAATTTAGATATGTGTAGCTACAAACAGAAAAACAAAGCAGTGAGGTTACACACTCTAGCTATCCCTCAGTGTTGTTTCAGTTTCTTACTCAGAGCCACAAAAGTAACAAAAGTGACAAACCTTTGCCAATTGATAGTACAATTATTCTCTTTCTAATTCTCACTTGCCTAGTTGTGGCCTTATAATTAAGTTCAGACCAAAGAACCTGCGTTTTAAAAACTGAATCACCATGGCATTTTATTTATGTCTTTGGACCCTAGACAATTATATAAAAGATGGAAAAAAAGAGAGAGTACAGCCTTAAGATATTAAAAAATATCAAAGAAAGAGGGTAAAGACTTAGTGATTTGTTTTGATTCTTCAGATCATATGCAGATGGTGAAGTCACGAGGCGTGCGTGAATTCTGAGGTTTCTGAGCATTTGAAATGACTCGGCCAGCCGCTGGAGATTTACTCAAAAAAACTCCCTTTTCTTCCTTTACAGAGAGATTTTTGAACTTAGAATTTAAAAAGTGATTGTTCATTATCCAAGTCCTTTTAAGAGAAAAATAAAAAGGGTGGGCAGCACTCTAAAGGAAGAATACTTCATTGCTGGGATGGGAGACAAAATTGATGACTTTCCCACTGCTTCTGTGGCCAGTTTGGCCCCCTCCCCGCCCCCCCTCCTCCAGAGATTAAAACATGCCTGAATTAGAGTAGGCATTTCCTTCCTTCCGTGCGGTGCCAGTTCTCAGAGGAAAACATCCATTTCAGTCTTTGATTCTTGTAGCCCAGAGACAGCAATGAAAGAGCCTGCTGCTTCCTGGAGTATAAGGATTTCATTTGGGGGCTGCAGAGCAGGAAGGAGAGTTTCAAGGGTGTGTGCATCCAGCGTGGGTGTGAGAATGATTTTCCCCAGAGCTCTTATTTGGTCTGGAGCCCAGAGTAAACCATTCAGCCACCTCAAATTGTAGTGCCACTGACTGCCTATTCTCACTGTGGCTCCATGAGGAATGTCTTGGAAACCAAAGCGGTCTTCCATTTCTTCCCCACAAGAGGATTAAGTGATGCACCACTCTTAGGGTGGGCATGGTATCGTATGTCTAGAATCCTGATGCTAGGGAGTCTGAAGCAGCAGAATGATGACTTCAAGGTCAGTCTAGACAACATAGTAAGACTGTGTCTCACAGAGAGAGGGGGTGGGAGGGAAAAGGAAGGAAGGAAGGAAAGAGAGAGAAAGAGAGAGAGAGAGAGAGAGAGAGAAAGAGAGAAAGAGAGAAAGAGAGAAAGAGAGAAAGAAAGAAAGAGAGAAAGAAAGAAAGAAAGAAAGAAAGAAAGAAAGAAAGAGCCCTTCAGTAAGCTGAAATGAGAATCATCTTCCCACAGAAGCCAAGAGTTGGGAGTATATATTGATATTGTCCTGTATTGCCAGATACAAAAGTGCCTGAAATCTTTAGGCATAAAACCTACTTCCAAATTCTGAGAGGATGAGGTTTATCTTGGAGGAGACAAAGTCTGTTCAGTCATGGAATATTCAAGAAGAAAGCCCAACTTGATTCATTGTTATCCAAAAATATTTTTCTCTTGCTGTTCATCTTCATGTTGTAACAGAATGAAGCACATAAATAAATCAGTGCAGGTTCCTTGAGACCCAAAATCCCTGTCGTTGTTTCTCACTGAGACATGTGAGTTGAAAACATACAAAGAAGATTTAGCCAAGCCTGTGGTGGCCAGCTGTCACAGTTTGTCTGGAACCAAGTCACTCTCTACATGAGGGACTTTTGATGCTAAACTAAGGCATGCATGGAAAGCCTGGGACACCTCATCATCTTGGGATAGTCTGGATGTGCACAGTACCTAAAACTATCAAGTACTTTGCCACGTTCAACAGTTATAACTTTAAGCTTATCTGGGAATTAGTGAAATGAATGAGAAGCTTTGTTTAGTGGAATGCTGCAGAAAATCTATACAAACAAATGTCCATAGGCTTAACAGATGGTGCAATGGTCTGTCTTGCTGTTTACTGCTCCTTAGGAAGATTTCAGTTTAGCTCACAGGTCACAGGTCAAGTGGCACAACTACCTATAATTCCATCTGTAGGGGATCCAACCTGTTCTTCTGGCATCTTGGGTCTCTGAGAGAGAGTCAGAGAGAGAGAGTCAGAGACAGAGAGACAGAGAGAGAATATACACAAACATACACAAAATAAGAAATATGAATTGAAAACTATGTGTTTTGGGGACAGGGTTACTGTACTCAGGATAATATTCTTAATATTTACCCATTTACCTGCAAAATATAGGATGTCTTTGTTCTTAATAGCTAAATAGCATTCCATTGTATAGATGTACTACATTTTCTTTATCCACTCTTCAGTTGAGGGACATGTAGGTTTCCAGTTACGGGCTATTATGAACAAAGCTACGATGAGCACGTGTCTTTGTGGGATGGTGGAACGTCTTTTGCATATATGATCAGGAGTGGTATAGCTGGTTCTTGATGTAGAACTATTCTCAGTTTTCTGATTTTGGAAATGCCAAATTGATTTCCAAAGTAGTTGTACAAGTTTGCACTCCTACCAGCAACGGGGTACCAATTCCTGACACTGTTAATGATACCTTTTTATGCTTGCAGACAAGAACCTAGCATGTTTTCCTCTGAGAGGCTCTACCCAGCAGCTGACTCAGACAGATGCAGAAACCCACAGCCAAACAGTGGCTAGAGCTTGGGGTCTCTTAGGGAAGAATAGGAGGAAGGATTGCAGCCTCTGGGGGATAGGAACTCCACAGGAAGACCAACAGAGTCGACTAACCTGGACTTTTGTGGCTCTCAGAGTCTGAACCACCAACCAAAGAACATACATGGGCTGGACCTAGGCTTCCCCACACATATGTAACAGATGTACAGCTTGGTCTTCATTGGGTCCCTTACAACTGGAGCAGGAGCTATCCCAAAAGCTGTTGCCTGTCTGGGGTTTGTTCTTCTAGCTGGGCTGCCTTGTCTGGCCTCAGTGGAAGAGTACGTGCCTCACCTTCAAGACTTGAAAGGAGGGAGGAGAGAATCAATACACATACTACCACCTACAACAAACATAACAGTAACTAACAATCATCTGACTTTAATATCTCTCAATATCAGCAGACTCAACTCCCCAATAAAAAGACATAAGCTAACAGACTGGATATGCAAGCAGGATCCAGAATTTTGCTGCATACAAAAAAATATACCTCAATGACAAAGACAGACTCTACCTCAGAGTAAAAGGCAGGAAAAAAAGTCTTCCAAGCAAACGGTCCCAAGAAACAAGCAAGAGTCGGCATTCTAGTATTCAATAAAATAGGCTTTCAACCAAAAGTTATTAAGCAAGATGAAGAGGGACATTTCATATTCATCATGGGAAAAATTCACCAAGAAAAAGATTCAATTCTGAACATGAATACCCCAAATGCAAGGATACCCACATCCATAAAAGAAATTTTACTAAAGCTCAAAACACACATTGAATCCCACAAAATAATAGTGGTAGACTTCAATACCCCACTCTCACCAATGGACATGTCATTGAGACAGAAACTAAACATAGATACAGTGAAACTAATAGAGGATATGAACCAAATATATTTAACAGATATCTCAGCACCTCATGGTACCTCTCTACTCAATAATAACTTGGTCATGAAATGGAGAAAGAAAGAAACTAAAAACTTCCTGGAATTCAATGAAAATGGTGAGACAGCATACCCAAATTTATGGGACACAATGAAAGCAGTGCTACGAGGAAAATGAATAGCACTAAGTACCCTCCTAAAGAAATTGAAGAGCTCCTTCACTAGCAATATAATACCATACCTGAAAGCCTTAGAACAAAAGAAGCAAACACACTCAAGAGTAGTAGAGGGCAGAAAATAGTCAAACTCATGGCTAAAATCAACCAAATAGAAACAAAGAGAACTATACAAAGAATCAAGAAAACCAACAGTTAGTTCTTTGAGAAAAATCAACAAGATAGCTAAACCCCTAGTCAAACTAACTAAAGGGCACAGAGACAGTATCTCAATTAACAAAATCAGAAATAAAAGGTGAGACAAAGCAACAAAAACTGAGGAACTTTTAAAAAATCAGTAGTTCCTACTACAAAAGTCTCTAGTCAACAAAACAAGAAAACCTCGATGAAATGGTTGATTTTTCTAGACAGATACAAGGTACCAAGTTAAATCAAGAGTGGATAAACTACCCAAACAAGTCCATATCCCCTAAAAAATATTAAAGTCATTTTAAAAAATTCCAAAAAATAAAAAAAAAAACAGGGCCAGATGGCCTTAGTGCAATATTTTACCAGACCTTCAAGGAAGAGTTAATACCAATACTCCTCAAAAACAGAAACAGAAGGAACATTACCTAATTCATTCTATAAAATCACAATTACTCTGACACCTAAACTACACCCAACAAAGAAAATTTCAACCCAATTTCCCTTATGAATATTGATGTAAAAATACTCAATTAAATTCTACCAAACCAAATCAAAGAACACATCAAAACCATTATTCACCACCATCAAGTAGGTTTCATGCCATGGATGCAAGCTTGGTTCAGTATATGAAAATTCATTAACATAATTTACTATATAAACAAATTCAAAGAAAAAAGCCACATGGTTGTCTCATTAGATGCTGAGAAAGCATTTGACAAAATACAACACCCCTTCATGTTAAAAGTATTGGAGAGATCAAGAATTCAAATCCCATACCTAAACATGAAAAAAACAATATCCAGCAAACCAACAACAAATATTAGGTTAAATGGAGAGATACTTAAAGCAATCCCACTAAAATCAGGGACTAGACAAAGCTGTCCACTCTCTCCCTGCTTATTCGATATAGTACTCGAAGTCTCAGCCAGAGCAATCAGACAACAAAAGGGGGTCAAATGGATACAACTTGGAAAGAAAGAAACCAAATTATCACTATTTGAAGAT
Organism: Rattus norvegicus; assembly: GCF_021556685.1. NCBI lineage: Eukaryota > Metazoa > Chordata > Mammalia > Rodentia > Muridae > Rattus > Rattus norvegicus. The sequence continues at coordinate 45,603,101 of NC_141553.1, forward strand.
GATATATACTATACTTAAGTCACCCCAAAAATTCCACCTAAGCTTGGCTGTCCTGGACCTTGAACTCAGAAATCTGCATGCCTGTCTCCTGGGATTAAAAGTGTGTACCACCTTACCTGAACTTAAGCTTTTCTTCACCTACAACTTGTTCTATCTGTCCCAGACTAGCCTTGAGCTCAGAGGTCTGCTTGGCTTTATCTCCTGGGATTAAATGTGTCTACCACCATGCCTGGATCAAAATTTAACTGAATAGGATCTTGCCCCAAAGCCCCACTCCCTAAACTTTCCACTCCCTAATTTAATTTAATATTCATGAACACAGAATTTAGCTCCATTTCCCTTCCTGGTGCTCTTTTAATACTCGACCTATATATTTTATATTTTTCCTTTCTAAGTTTGCTATGCTTATTCAAAATACTCTTCAGGACACTTAACTAGAAAGTTAAGTCTCATGATGGGTGTTTCTGAGACTTTCTTTGTCAATGCAATTAATCTGAGTCTCTTCATCTTAGCCTCAGACAGACTCTTCAGGCAAGGGCTAAAACCAGTTATACTCTTCACAAAAATCCCACAAGAACAGTCTCTAGGCCAAATATTGAAATTCTCCACTGAAATCTCTTGGGCCAGGTCTTCACAATTCAAATCACTCTCAGAAACAAATTCTTCCCTATTCATATGAGGATAACCCATTAAGCCCCATTTAAAGCATTCTTCTAGTTTCCAAATCCAAAGTCCCAAAATCCACATACTTCCAAACAAAAAACATGGTAAGGCCTATCACAGCAATAACCCAATCCCTGGTACCAACTTGTGTCTTAATTAAGGTTTTACTATTGATGATGCCCTCACTGCCATGGTACCGAGAACCAGGCGTAGGCCTGGGGGGATTTAAGAAAAAATACAGATTCGAGTCATTTGTGCTAAGAGAATGCCAATGCTTTACTGATGTTATAGTATATATACCCCAACTGGGTGGGAAAACCCCTGGAAGCACAATGGAGAAACAAGTTTACATTCTCAGCAGAAAAACAGGAACTAAAACCAGGGACTGACTTCAAAGGTGTTACTGCCCAGGTGTTACTGCCCATAGGCCAAACAGCAAGGCCAGGAAGTACCTTTCTAAAGAACAAAGCCTTTCACATGTGTCAGCAAGGCTCAGCAGGGGATAAACACTGATGGGGCGCAGGAAGGTCCGACAAGTCCCTCTGTTTTATTTTTTTAATGTAGTGCCTGTCTTGGGTCACTTTGGGAAAATCACTCCCCTTGTCCGTCTTTGGGAATCTCTGCCAGTCTCAGAGCCCCTTTGGTCACAAAGAGTTGCCCGTCTTTGGCTAACTACTTCTCGTAAAGGCTGAGCCAGATTTGGACAAAGGGATTGTCTCCAGCCAAGGAGAGCAACACCTGCTTAGTCACTGCCTGGGACTGGGAATGCTGTCTGTGCATGTGATAAGAAGCAAAAGGCAAACTACTGCAGCATGGAGAGCCAAAACCCCGAGGGTCACTGTAAGGTTTTACACAAACGTGAAAATAGGAGAACAGGAAGCCATAAGAGATCAAACTGTTCCTGTAAAATCTCTGACTGAAGATTTAGATTTAGAATTCCCAATTGTCAGCAACTTCTCCTGAAAGTTTATCCACTTCGCTTGCCTTAACAATAGATTGGGAGAGGGCAATCCCAGACACTGCAGCTGCAGTGGCCACAGTGGCAATGGCTGCTACAATAGCAGTGATAATGTAAAAGTCTCTCCCATGACAGTTCAGGATCAGCTGACCCTCTCCTGAATGACTGACAGGCAGTGGAACTAAGCCAGGGCAGAGTTCTCTGGTTCCCAGCAGCTTCACATAGATGGCATTCCTGCAAAGAATAGACTATCTCTAGTATTAGTACCATTCGGGTAACACAAAGATCATCAATCCATTGTTCCAAATGCATAAATCTTCTTGAATACTCAAAACATTAACATTTTTGTTAAATGATTAACAAAAGTAACCGTAGTAACTTCTTGGGTCAAAGTAATGGTGCTATTAATTAAATAGCTATACCACTCTACCAGCAATAATCAAACCCACTATTCTATTGCTTCTGCTTAAAACCTGACTCACTTCTTCCAGTATTTGCAAGCCTTTTTCAGAATACCAAGGTCCTATAATACTCACAAGCAATAAAACAAAAGCTGGTACATGCCAGATTTCAATACAGTAACAAAATTATTAGAAAGTATACAATCAATATAACTTACATTAAATACTGTAGAAGAAACAGAAATAATTTTAACATGACCAATTAATAAAAGATTAGGAGTTTAAACACACACACTAACATTTGTTCAAAATCCAGATCCTGTATCAATTTTATCCACTGTAAGTGTAACTTCATATAAGACAATTGTGAATTTTTAAATATCTCTTAAAATGTCCAGAACCAATCTTCCAAGTGAAAACTGTTATTTCCAATATTGGATTGACCAGTCTATGATTGAATCAGAATAACTTGTCACATTAAAGGAAAGAAAAGAGTCATACTTCTCTTTGATTTTCTGAAGGCATTTTCCACATTCTCCATGTTCTCTGTCCCACAGGGTCTAAAAGTTTGAAGTAAGGCAGCTTGTCCGAACTGGGATATAGGCAAGCAAAGATGGGTCAGGAACATACGTCCAAAACAGCTTCCCAGTTACCATTGTCGGGGCACTCAGCAAGCTCAGAGGTCAACATTCTTTGTCCCAGCATCAGCATGTCTCACCAGCCACTCTGGCAGCTAGCACACTTCTGCAACATCCTGCATAAAAAACACAAATATGCCCTCTTCCTCATATTAAATACCTGAACATGATCATGCAATATGTCAGTTTAGTGGATCCTTCCATTTCACCTAGGCATAAGTATGCCTAGTTGCAGGGTGCCATAGACACTCAGAGAGTTCCTTGGTATCCAAATTTTAAAATTTAAAATAAAAAGAGCATTATTTAAATAGTTGTGTTGTATACAGGGATATAACTCCCCCTTTTTATTTATGAATATATTGTTTTAAAGTTTTATAATACCTGTTTTATAAGACCTTGCCTTTGAGAATTATAAGGTATATCAATAATATGGTAATTGTCAAATATCATTAGGCTGTAACCCTCTTGGGTTAACTCCCAAATTGGGAGAGGAAATAAATGGGGCACACTGGGAACATTAACTGACTTTTTGGGCTGCTTGTTCTTTAGTTACTCCATTGTGAAACCTCAAAGAATTAGCATTAACATGAAAATTTCTATGCATCTATAAAGCTTTATCATAGGCAGTACTAATTTTAACATGTAATAACACTGAGACTGAGTACAAGAATCAGCCAACTAATTGCCTTGTGCTACGGAGCCAGGTAACATGGAATGTCCTCTGATATGGCCTACAAAAAGAGTTTCCCAATGCTGCCATAGCAAAGCCTGTACTTGTACTAAGCAGGCACAAATGGATGAAACAGAAGCAACAAAGGCAGAAGTCTCAAGGGGTGAAATAATCTGAGACACATGTTTACTATCAATGTTTCCTGAAACATTATCAAAGCAAGTTGTAAGGCTTTCAATTCTGTCAGCTGTATAGAACAATTAGGAATTTTCATAACCTCTACCTTCCCTCTAGACACTATCATAGCACATCCATTGAGGGGGCCATCAGTAGATACTAAATGAACCTTTTGCAAAGGGGAACTAAGAATAATTTGTGTAAAAATTACTGGATGCATTTTTAAAAACTGACAAATCTTATTGTCAGGATATGGTTATCAAACTGTCTAACACAAGTGCACATTAAAATAGCCCAATCTGTAAGTCCCTGGTCTAAATATTGTAGCTGTTCCTTGGTATAGGGAGTAATAATAAGATCTGGTTCCTTGCCAAAGGTCTGTAAGCTAATTTTTTTGAGCTTTGAACAGTAATTGAGCAATGGCCTGAGGATAAGCCATCACTATTTTTTCAGGAGAAGCTTGTAAATAAACCCATATTAAAGGGCCATTCTGCAAAAAAAAAAAAAAAAAGCCACATAGGGGAATGAGCAGATATAAAAATCAAAAACAAGCTGGTTGCTGCCGCCACAGAGAGCTCGTGGGCAGCACGCCTCGAGCGAACTTGAGCCTCGGGACCACAGGTAAGACCAACTTTTCTGCTGCAAGTGACCTGCCTGGTGAACTCGGGACACACAGAGGCAGAATTCCTCTAGGACCGGGCACTTCCTGTGTTTACCGGGAGCCCCAAACCCTCGAATCCCACCCCGCAGCAGCTCTCTGCTCCCAGACAACGTGGGAGAGAGACCTCACCGCCTGATCAGGTGGGCACTCCTGAGACTGCAGAGCGGAAGAGACCACCAACACTGCCCACCCCTGCCCACATCCCTGGCCCAAGAGGAAACTGTATACGGCCTCTGGGTTCCCGCAGAGGAGGGCCCAGGAGCAGGAGGACCGCTGCGCCTGAGACACCGCCATAATCTGAAAGAACAGACCGGATAAACAGTTCTCTGCACCCAAATCCCATGGGAGGGAGAGCTAAACCTTCAGAGAGGCAGACACGCCTGGGAAACCAGAAGAGACTGCACTCTGCACACATCTTGGACGCCAGAGGAAAACACCAAACGCCATCTGGAACCCTGGTGCACAGAAGCTCCCGGAAAGGGCTGCGCAGATCTTCCTGGTTGCTGCCGCCGCAGAGAGCTCATAAGCAACACCCCACGAGCAAACTTGAGCCTCCGGACCACAGGTAAGACCAACATTTCTGCTGCAAGTGAACTGCCTGGTAAACTCAAGACACAGGCCCACAGGAACAGCTGAAGACCTGTAGAGAGGAAAAACTACACGCCCGAAAGCAGAACACTCTGTCCCCATAACAGGATGAAAGAAAACAGGAAAACAGGTCTACAGCACTGCTGACACACAGGCTTATAGGACAGTCTAGCCACTGTCACAAATAGCAGAACAAAGTAACACTAGAGATAATCTGATGGCGAGAGGCAAGCGCAGGAACCCAAGCAACAGAAACCAAGACTACATGGCACCATTGGAGCCCAATTCTCCCACCAAAACAAACATGGAATATCCAAACACACCAGAAAAGCAAGATCTAGTTTCAAAATCATATTTGATCATGATGCTGGAGGACTTCAAGAAAGACGTGAAGAACTCCCTTAGAGAACAAGTAGAAGCCTACAGAGAGGAATCACAAAAATCCCTGAAAGAATTCCAGGAAAACACAATCAAACAGTTGAAGGAATTAAAAATGGAAATAGAAGCAATCAAGAAAGAACACATGGAAACAACCCTGGATATAGAAAATCAAAAGAAGAGACAAGGAGCTGTAGATAGAAGCCTCACCAACAGAATACAAGAGATGGAAGAGAGAATCTCGGGAGCAGAAGATTCCCTATCCTACAACAGACAGAGGCCTTATATCCAAAATATACAAAGAACTCAAGAAGTTAGACCGCAGGGAGACAAATAACCCTATTAAAAAATGGGGTTCAGAGCTAAACAAAGAATTCACAGCTGAGGAATGCCGAATGGCTGAGAAACCCCTAAAGAAATGTTCAACATCTTTAGTCATAAGGGAAATGCAATTCAAAACAACCCTGAGATTTCACCTCACACCAGTGAGAATGGCTAAGATCAAAAACTCAGGTGACAGCAGATGCTGGCGAGGATGCGGAGAAAGAGGAACACTCCTCCATTGTTGGTGGGATTGCAGACTGGTAAAACCATTCTGGAAATCAGTCTGGAGGTTCCTCAGAAAATTGGACATTGAACTGCCTGAGGATCCAGCTACACCTCTCTTGGGCATATACCCAAAAGATGCCCAACATATAAAAAAGACACGTGCTCCACTATGTTCATCACAGCCTTATTTATAATAGCCAGAAGCTGAAAAGAACCCAGATGCCCTTCAACAGAGGAATGGATACAGAAAATGTGGTACATCTACACAATGGAATATTACTCAGCTATCAAAAACAATGCCTTTATGAAATTCGTAGGCAAATGGTTGGAACTGGAAAATATCATCCTGAGTGAGCTAACCCAATCACAGAAAGACACACATGGTATGCACTCATTGATAAGTGGCTATTAGCCCAAATGCTTGAATTACCCTAGATGCCTAGAACAAATGAAATTCAAGACGGATGATCAAAATGTGAATGCTTCACTCCTTCTTTAAAAGGGGAACAAGAATACCCTTGGCAGGGAATAGAGAGGCAAAGATTAAAACAGAGACTGAAGGAACACCTTCAGAGCCTGCCCCACATGTGGCCCATACATATACAGTCACCCAATTAGACAAGATGGATGAAGCAAAGAAGTGCAGACTGACAGGAGCCAGATGTAGATTGCTCCTGAGAGACACAGCCAGAATACAGCAAATACAGAGGCGAATGCCAGCAGCAAACCACTGAACTGAGAATAGGACCCCCGTTGAAGGAATCAGAGAAAGAACTGGAAGAGCTTGAAGGGGCTCGAGACCCCATATGTACAACAATACCAAGCAACCAGAGCTTCCAGGGACTAAGCCACTACCTAAAGACTATACATGGACTGACCTTGGACTCTGACCTCATAGGTAGCAATGAATATCCTAGTAAGATCACCAGTGGAAGGGGAAGCCATGGGTCCTGCTAAGACTGAACCCCCAGTGAACTAGACTGTTGGGGAGAGGGCGGCAATGGGGGGAGGGTGGGGAGGGGAACACCCATAAGGAAGGGGAGGGGGGAGGGGAATGTTTGCCTGGAAACCGGGAAAGGGAATAACACTCGAAATGTATATAAGAAATACTCAAGTTAATAAAAAGAAAATCAAAAACAAAAGAAGCCTAGAATAATCAATATAATTAAGGTAGGCCTCTTCCTAAGCCTGTTGTACTAAATTTAAGCATTCACGCACTTCTGGAGTTAATTCTCTAGGTGTATTTGAAGAGGAATCGCCTTTTAAATCTCCAAATAATGGCTTCAATTGTCCCCTGGTTAATTTTAATGTTGACCAAAGCCAATTTATATCCCCCTAATAATTTTTGAAAGTCATTTAAGGTCTTTAGTGTATCTAATATAATTTTAAGGTTTGTAGGCAAATTCCTTCTTGTAATAATTCATGTCCTAAATATTGATATGGGAAGTTCTTTTGAACTTTATCAGGAGCAATCATTGACCCTGTAGCATCCAAATCTTCTTGTAAATCAGCATATGCTGTCAACAACTCTTTTTCATCTTGAGCTGCTAATAAAATATCATCCATATAATGAACAATATATATATCTGTGGGTACTTCTGCCTCAAAGGCTAAAGCTTTTAGCCTTTTAGGGCAGAGGCTACAAACACCTGACACATAGTAGGCCATCCCCTGAGGTAACATAATCTAACGATAGCGATGAGAAGGCTCCTGAAAATTTATGGAAGGGATTCTAAAAGCAAATCTCTCACAATCTTTATCATCTAGTGGAATAGCAAAGAAACGAAAAGGTATCACATATCTAAAGCAAGAAATATGAGTAACATCTATTTGCCTCGGGGACTAACACCATTATGTGATACAGGAAGAAACTGAGGACACTGAGGATTTGTATTTACAATTTGACTTGTATATTTTTCTAGAAATATAAAATTATTTTCTCTAGCTATTACTGTTTTGACAATAAAAGGATAAGATTGTCTAATTGTTCCTATATAAGGCTTAAAATCTGCCTGGTATACAAATCTATTGTGGCATTGCCCTCCAGGCAATCCAGTCTGGTTCTTAAATGGCCTATAAAGGAAGAGTACATTCTCTTACATCCGTTGTTTTAGCATAAATAATTGCAAATTTTGAGGGTTAGCAGTATCTAAAAAGGGAAAAATTTTAATCAATTGTAAACCATAGGCTACACATTGGCTATGTGTATACAAATTGAAAGCTTGATTTTAACATTTTAAAAACAGTGGCTACAGCATGTAATTCAATAATCTGTGTTGAAGCAGGTGGACAACTCAAGAGAATAAACATGTGATCCAATCACATATACTGTCTTCTCATCTGTAAATATAGTAAGCATGTTTTCTATGATCTATATGTGTAAATTTACAAGAAACACAAAAGCATGTATAGAGGAAAATTATCAATTTTGTCTGAAAAGTTTGCACATTTCCAAATATCAGTATTTTGTAATAACCAATTTAATTGCTGTCCAGAATAAGGAATGTTTCATCAGGTTCTTTCTCAAAATGCTTCCATGACTCTATCCTACAATTTTATATTAACACAATAACAGCTTCACAATAGAATGTTTAAACTTTACTTGGAGATGAAGCAAAATAAATCTACATTAATGGTCCCTCTTGCCGAAGGACTGCTGTGGGTATAAACAACCAACAATTGATCATAGTCTATATAATTAATGTATCTGTTGTTGACATATGGCTTTCTTTACTTCCTGTAAAGCTATTCAGTCCCTCATCAGTTAATTGTCTAGGGGAATTAGGATTTGCATCTCCCTTGAGGATGTCAAACAAAGGCTTAAGTCCTCCTGTGGTAAACTTAAGGTGAGGTCTTAAGCCAGTTAACATCTCTTTAACAGCTTTCAAAAATAATTTAAAGTAAACTATCTTGAATTTTCTGTGTCACAATTTGTTCAGGATATAACTGATGTCTCAAATATTGAACAGGACATTGTCTTTGAACCTTTTCTAAAGCAACAATTACTCCAAAATTTAAATCTCACAGTTGTAAGAGCAAAGGCTTGTAGTAAAACTTCTTTAGAGGGATCAGCTAATAAAATATCTATATAATGAATAATATAAACTGGAAAATACAAAGTCCTAACTTCCTGTATTGAAGCAGTGAAAAATTTACATAATGTAGGGCTATTAGCCATTCCTTTGTAAAACTTTTCAATGATATCACTTTATGGGCTTTCTAAAATTATAAGCAAGATCACTAAATTAAAACCTTTTTACAATCACCAGGATGTAAAGAAACAGCATAAAAAATCCTCCAAATCCAAAATAATTCTATATGTATTTATTAAAATAGCAGTTGGAGTAAGCAAACAGACTGTAATGCTCTCACAAGTTTCATAGTCTCAACCCTTCAAAAATCCTGAAACAATCTCCATCTGCTTGATTTTTTTATTAATTATAAATATGTGTGAGTTACAATGTTGAGCCTGTGATCGAACTGCAAACTGTAGCCAATGGACCCTGGCAATTTAACCACAATCTTTAAGTTTCTTTTGCAACACCAGAGCACAACCACAACTTTGGAAAGCAAACCTCAACCTCCAACAAACAATCTAGTCTCTTCAAAATCAACAAGTGTATCACTCCCATGTTACAAAGTTTGGCTGTCAATTCCTGTACATGAACACACAATGGTGCAGTCTCTAATCCCTCAAAGAGATACTTCCCTAAATCCTATCTTTTATAAGTATAGTTTCTAGGATAAGAATTACATAAAATATTACCCAAGTTAGACTTATCTTTAGAGACCTGTTTCCCTGGATTGGTTTATGGCACATGTTGTCTATAATGACTCCATTCAAATTACCAGTTTTTAAGCTGACTTTCCATTACCAATGTTACAAATTTTTAACCATACCCAATAACTTAAAAGTCAATAATCTATAACCAAGACATGTAGAGCATATTTATACATTTAAAACCAATCAGAAACAAAAACGAAGTGGCTACACATATTTTAAGATTTAGACCAAACACAATTCTTACTTTTTCTAGCTGTAACTTTAAGAGGAGTACCTTGTCATCTGTTGAATCTAATAAACACAGAGATTTTTCTGAAAGAAACAACCATCAGATCCCTTACCATAGAAGCTGAGAAGGTGCTGGTCTTTTTAAAATTGGGCTTCTACAGCTGACCTAGACTCCTAACTATAGTTCAAGGCTCCAAAGGCCAATTGAGACTGAGATTGATTGATTGATTGATTGATTGATTGATTGATTGATTGATTGATTGATTTTTGAAACGAGTTAAAATTAAACCAAGGGGTAAACATCCAGCATTTAAATTTTTAACCATTTTTTTCTTTTGAACATGAAACACAAAACATTCAAACAATGAGAAACAAAAACCACAGACATAAACTGACAGACATGGACAGCTTGGTACACCAAGGACAGGCAAATAGACATAGATGGAGAGAACTAGATGATGTCCCACCAAGGGGACCCAGATGTCTAGATTTTAGCATAACTCTAAAAGAACACATATACAAAAAAACTTTACCATTACTTTATCCCTTTGTACAAAGTTTATTCACCACTGGCCTAAATCTTTTTTACTTTCCTTTGCATGTGCTTTCAATTCCTTCAGTGTCCTTCACTGTATCTCACTTACTGGGGCTCCAACATTGTGGCCCATTCATCCAATATGTTCCTTCCACTTCCCTGGCCAGCTTCCTGGAACGATCCCGTCAGGGGCTCCTCTCTTTCCCGGTCTTGGCCAGACCTCCACTTGATGGTGCCCATGCCACCACAGTACTGAGAACTGGGCATAGGCCTGGGGGATTTAAGAAAAAACTCAGACTCAGGTCATTTGTGCTAAGAGAATGCAAAAGCTTTACTGAGGTTCACAGTATATATACCACAACCATTGGATGGAAAAACCCCTGAAAGCACAATAGAGAAACAAGTTTATGTTTTTAGCAGGAAAACAGAAACTAAAACCAGGGACTGACTTCAAAGGTGGTAACACCTGGGTGGTACCATAGGCCAAACAGCAAGGTCAGGAAGTACCTTTCTAAAGAACAAAGGCTTTCACATGCATCAGCAAGGCTCAGCAGGGGGTAAACACTGAGGGGGCCCAGGAGGGTCTGACATGCTATGAACAGACATCATGACCAACTCATATAAAGGACAACATTAATTTAAGGATGGCTTACAAGTTCAGAGATTCAGTCCAGTATCATCAAGGCAGGAGCATGACAGCCTCTAAGCAGGCATGGTGCAGGCTAAGCTGAGAGTTCTAAGCCAAGCATATACAATATATAATGCATCACACTGCATAATACCTAAGACATAATCCACAGAACTCAAAAAGGTTAACAAACTGAAGGACCCACGTGAGGATGCTTCAATCCCACTTGAGTGGGAGAAGAAAGTAATAACAGGAGGCAGAGCGAGGGAGGAACCTGAGTGGGAGAAGGTAAGGGGAGGTAAAGGGGAACATGATCAGGTATTGGAGTGGGGGAGAGTGAACACAGAGGAGAAGCCCTGAGGACCAGCAAAATGAATGGAAATATGCAACCTCAGGGGATGGGAAGTGGGGGGACCCTCTAGCATATACCAGAGACATTAGAGGTGAGAGACTCTCAGAACTCAACAGGGGGGACCCTAGATGAAATGCCCAGCAGTGGAGAGAGGAAATGTATACAGCCCACCTCCAGCAGAAAGACAAGGCATCAAGTGGAGGGATGGGGTTGCCATCCCACAGTCAAAAACTCTGACACAGAATTGTTCCTGTCTAATAGAACTGCAGGGACAAAAATGGAGAAGAGCCTGAGGGAAAGGAGGTCTAGTGACTGGGATAACTTGGGATCCATCTCAAGGGGAGGCTCCAAGACCTGACACTATTTCTGATGCTATGGTGTGCTTACAGACAGAAGCCTAGTATGGCTCTCCTCTGAGAGGGTCAAAAAGAAGTTGACTGAGACAGAAGCAGATACTTACACCCAACCATTGGACCAAAGTTTGGGACCCCTGTGGTTGAATTAGGGAAAGGCTGGAAGAAGCTGAGGAAGCAATCCCATAGGAAGACCAGCAGTCTCAACTAACCTGGACCCATGAGATTTCTCAGACAATGAGCCACCAACCAGGCAGTGTACACTAGCTGGCCTAAGGCCCCTGACACATATGCAACAGAAGGCTGCCTGGTCTTTCCTCAGAGAGAAAAGATGCACCTAACCTGTGAGAGACTTGAGACTTCAGAGAGTGGGAAGCCTGGCAGGGGTTTGGTAGGGGGTGGGGATGCCCTCTTGGAGACAAGGGGAGGAGGAATGGGATGAGCAACTGTGGGAGAGCAGACCAAAGAGGGTAATGACTGGACTGTAAGAAAAATAAAAGTTAAACAAAAGAAAGAAAGAAAGAAAGAAAGAAAGAAAGAAAGAAAGAAAGAAAGAAGAAATAAATTTCCATTGTGGCTGTAGCAATTTTATTTAAAAGTCATCAAAGGCCAGTGAGATGACTCACCAGGGAAGGTGCTTGCCGCCCATCCTGATAACCTGAGTTCAATCTCCAGGACCCACATGGTAGAAAGACAGAACCAATGCCCAATAATTGTCCTCTGACCTCCATTGTGGTAGGTGTGCTCCCACACATATACACAAATAAAATAAATGTAATTTAAAAGTCATCACAATAGATATCTAGTGATTTTAAAACAAGCATACATGCTCTTAAACCCCATTAAACAATTCCTCAGTAGCTCAAACTTCCAATTTTCTCTGTGGTAATTGGAGGTTACATCTAGATAAACCTAAAACATGGTCGAATGTTAGCAGATTACATTCAGAAACTACAAATTCGAAACTTTCTCCACTTTGGTGTTGAAACAGAGTTTCACGTACCCCAGCTTGGTCTTGAACTCAGTGCATAGCCAAGGATGACTTTTTACTCCTAATCCTTTTAACTCCTAATGCTGCTATTTGCTCCCCAAGTAATAACATCATAATTGTGTGCCACCATGTCTGGTGCAAATGGAGAACTTAATCATTCACTTTGGATTACTTTTTATATAATTATATCCTAATGATCAAATTTTTATCTTGAAATGACAAGTGAATATTAAGCAGCTTTCCTACACTGTGGGATTTAATACCCTTAACAATGTAAAGTGGTGTATCACTGACCTCATTTTAATAGAGGAGGAAACTGAGGCAGAGAGGAGGGAAGAGTGGAAGTAGGAAAAGAAACAACCTGACTTACCCACTTCATTTGTTCATGACTACCCTCAATCCTGCCTTCAACAAACCGATGGAAAGGATCCAGACATGGTGTTGGGGATAACAAGGAAACACATCGGGTTTCTGGGAATAGGACGTGGTTAATTTGACCAGGTGCAACACATATAGCCTTGAGATACTGGCAAAAAAAAAAAAAAGCCCAGTGCCTCTTAGTCTTAGACTATTTTTGGTGTATTGGTGCAAACCTTAGGAAAAGAGAGAGAGAAAGAGAGGGAGAGGGAGAGGAAGAGGGAGAGAGAGACAGAGAGAGAGAGACAGAGAGAGAGAGAGAGAGAGAGAGAGAGAGAGAGGAGAGAAGAAGGAGGAAGAGGAGGAGGAGGAGGAGGAGGAGGAGGAGGAGGAGGAGGAGGAGGAGGAGGAGGAGGAGGAGGAGGAGGAGCAAAAGCCAGGTACTTACATGAGGAAAGGAAGCAGAATTAGAGATGGCAGCTCACTGTTTAAAAAAAATCTTAACTCTTAGAAAAGGAAAACTTGGTGGATTGAGAGGAAAATGTCATCATTTAATCAAGGTTGCCTTGATTAAAATTATACAGAAGCTGTCCTACCCCAATGAGATGTCCAAGTTCAGAGCAGCTTAGAAATCGGAAATTAAGGCTGGTAGCCTAGACAAGTCTGACTACAGAAAAGAACAGCCATGTTCTGAGACAAGACAGGACATCGTGGGGACTAATGAGGATGTGGGAAGAGAGGAGAAAATAACTGCTACCTGGTAGGTGACGGAAGGTTTGCCTGACACTTAGTCATATCCAGTAAAGAAAGGGCAGGATCATCTGCTGAGACAGAAGAAAATACTGAAGAGAGCTTAGCAGACGCATGGTGAATCTGTAGAAATTTCTAAGGGAATGAAAGGGTTCAACGTTTAAATAACTGAAGGCATTGACAGGCACTCCAGGGAACTCACCTGAGGCTGGGGTCCAATTGTTTCAAGTTTCTCAGTGTGCCAGGAAGTGCCTTTTGTGCATGATGGTTACTCTTCTATGTGCTGGAGGAAAAGGAGGGATAGACCCAGGATTCCAGCCTGCTGTGCAGAAGCAATGGCAGGGTGTGGCGATCAGGATGCAGAATGACTGCAGAAGTCATCAGGTCAGAATTAAACTGAAGTTCTTGTACTGAGTTTAGATCAAGCTCCTTCTTCCTGTTCCACATCTACCATTGTTCTCGTTGAAGCCTAGCATAGCCGAAGTTAAATCACAAGCCCAGGATATTTCCTAGAGAGTTCAAATACTTCACAGCATGGGAGCTTGACCTATAAACACTGCTCCTGGTGTGCAAGGAAATGAGCTTCTAAATCAGATCCTTATACCAAAACATCAGAAAACAAGAAATGTACACTAACTGCTACACTTCCTGTGGAGAAAATGGAGGGCTATGCTTCAAATTCAGAGCATTATTTGTGATACAGCTTCAGGAGGAATTTTTCTCTATCATGACCAAGAGTGTGGTCACTTTTGACAACTCTAACAAAGTAAAATCTTTCCTGGCCAGGGACAGAAACACACTTCGTTAGCTAAAAGAATCCTAGATATGGAAGATTTAAGATCATACAAGTCATTTTTTTTAATTGCCAGAAAAGAAAATGTCAACCAAAAGAGGAAATAGTTTCTGTAGAAAGACTCAGGATTAGGATTAATTCTGTTCTTCTGGCTTATAGTCTCTTGCTTCAATGTGATGTCTTTTTGTTTCCTTTCTTAAAAAATGATGTATCTGGAGCTGATTCCTAAATGTTTAAAAGTAAGCATGTTAAAGTACTTTAGAAGCCATCCAGACAGATCCAGGGAATATTCGTAGCTACTGAGGTAAGCAGGAGGTTGCAGTTTTTGTAACTTTTACATGACTGGAGACAGGATCTGTCCTAATTAGAGTTTTAGTTGATGTGAAGAGACACCATGACCACACCAACATTCATAAAGGAAAACATTTCACTGGGGCTGGCTTACACTTTCAGAGGTTTAGTCTATTATCACCACGGTGGGAAACAAGGCAGCACACAGACAGACCTGGTGCTAGAGAAGGAACTGAGAGTTCTCTATTTTGATCCTGAGGCAGCAGAAGGACACTGGGTGCCACGCTGGGAGTAACTAGAATATCTGAGACTTAAAGCCCACCCCTACAGTGACACACTTCCTCCAACAAGGCTATATCTCCTAATAGTGCCACTCCCTGTGGGTGAAGCATTCAAACACATGAGTCTACGGAGGCCATTCTTATTCAACTCACCACGGGGTCTTACAAATAAGCAACCTTACATAGGCTGAAATCCTAATCCAAATGTGTCACCTGGTTGAATAAATTATTAATCCTTTATATTTCTTTTAGGTTGATGTCTATAGGCAGGTTAGCAGTGGCACAAGTTAGGTCAGGGCCATGATTGGACAGTAAAAAGTAAGACTGAGACAAAGCTTTTGTAAGGTGGGAGAGAAGGGGAAAGAGGAGAATCAAGATGGAGACCGAAAAGGATGACCCATATCCAAGTGGTCTTGAATTGCCAAGGTAGCTGTGATGGATTTCTGTAGGCAAATCTATCTTATCTAGGTGGGCGGTTTATATCCTTATCAATTGGTTGTGAGTTCATTGTGGGGATGTATTGTGGACTGAGAATTTAACATATAAATCTGATTGATAAATTACAGTTTATTGAGTCATGGTTTCACTCATGAGTCATGGGTTGTTGGGAGTGTGAGCAGAGTCTGTGTCAGGGAGCCTGGATAGGCCAGCCCATACTGGATTTCTAGAGCCCTAAGTTTACAGGGTAGCTGGAACCAGAGAGTTCTCATCTAGCAGAGAGCCACCGGGAGAGATACTGATTAGAGATAAATTATGGTTAGTTCCATTTGTCCCCATAGGTGTCAGAACTAACTCTCCAGGGACCAGTGTGGCAAGGTGCCAGGCTGGAACAGCCCATGGACCACCTGGATCAGAGAATACTTGGTGGCATTGTGGAGCTGCTGCGATAAATTAGTGCTAATTCCTATGGCCAGACAGAGCAGGAACTAGTGAGAGAGCAACCACCCTGGGTCAGACAGAGCCTGGGTCAGAGAGAGCCTGGGAAAGAAGCAGAGAGTGGTGCAAAGTAATCATTACCACAACAATCTCTTTCTTGTTTTCACAAAGTGGACACAATAATATTATTTTGCAAGGTTTCTACAAAAACCGGTATTTGTAAGTTCTAAGCACAATATGAAATGTAAGTATCAAAAGAACAGTTACTACTACTGATATTGACTCATTTTATCTGTGATAACAATGAAATCAAATAGTAATTACTAGTAATTACCTCTTAGTGTTCAAAAGATTTTGGGGGGCGGGGGGTGGCAAGATGGCTCAAGGACAACGGCACTTGCCTAGCAAACCTAGTGAGCTAAGTTTGATGGATCCTGGAACCTGTGCTGGATACTCTTATGTCAACTTGACACAAAAGTTAGTTATCTGAAAGGAAGAGACTTTGAGAAAATAGATCCATAAGATCTGTCTATAAGGCATTATCTTAACTAGTTACCGATGGGAAGAACCCAGCCCATTGTAGACGGTGCCATCCCTAGGCTAATGGTCATGGGTTCTATAAGAAAACCAGGCTAAGTAAGCCATAGGGAGCAAGTCAGTAAGTACCATGCCTCCATGGGTTCTGCAATAGCTCCTGCCTCCAGTTCCTGCCCTAGTTGAGTTCCTGACCTCATTCCCTTCCATGATGAACAGTGATAAAGAAGTGTAAGCCAAATAAATCCCTTCCTCCCCAACTTGCGTTTTGGTCATGGTGGTTCATGGCAGTAATAGAAACCCTAACTAAGAGAAAGCCCATCCAAATGTAGGATAGGATTAACTCCGCAAAGTTGTTTTCTGATCTCTACAACACCATTGCATGTATTCCATGGTGCGAGGACCCCCAGACACACATCACGCACACATATACATTGTTTTAAGGTTTCCATTGCTGTAAAGAGACACCACGTACAAGGTAACTCATATAATGTACAGCACTTGATTGGGATTGGCTTACAGTTCCTGGGGTTCAGTCCATTAGCATCATGGCACAAAGCAGGGCAGTGTCCAGACAGGCATGGTGCTGGACGAGCTAAGAGTTCTAGTTCTATGTCTTGTTCTGAAGGCAAACAGGAGAAGACTGGCTTCCAGGCAGCTAGCAGAAGGGTCTCAAAGCCTATCCCCACAGTGACACATTACCTCCAACAAGACCACACCTCCCAATAGTGCCACTCCCTGAACCAAGCATATTCAAACCACCGCATTCCACTCCCTGGCACCCATAGGTTTCTTCAAACATATGAGTTTATGGGGGACATACCTAGCCATAGCATAATACAAAATACATTTAGTTCAACTTCAAAAGGCCCTTAGTCCATAACAGTCTCAACAATGTTAAAAGTGAAATTTCAAAGTCTTTTCTAGATTCATCCAATAAGTTAATGGAAATCCCCTATAAAATCAAAATAAAAAGTCAGATCATGGACTGGTAAGATGGCTTAGAAGTTAAGAGCACTGTTTGTACAGAGTTTGGAGTTTGCATAATAGTGTATGTCTCCACACCAGGGGTCTGTAACTAGGCTTCACCAATAGCCTCTCATAGGTTCTTTTCATGGTGCTAAGCCTCAACTTCTTTGCATGACCCCTTCAGTCCTGGGCCATCAACTGCAACTGAGGCTGCACCTTCACCCATGGCTTCCATGACCTCTCACAGTGCCCAGCCTCAGTTGCTCTTCATGACCCCTTCATGCCTTCAAAACCAGTACCACCTGGGTGACTCTTACACATTACCAAGTCCAGCTGCAGCACAAAGTACAACCTTGGCCATCTCTGGAACACAGCTTCTTTGTGCTCTCAGAAAACACTTCCCAGAATATTTCACCTCAGGGATGCTGTCTCTTCTTAATCACTGCTAATTTCTTAGCTCCATCTAACCAGCATTAGTTGTTCCAGTAGTCCTTTCTATTCTTGACTCTAAAGCCAGAGCCACGTGACTGAAGCTGCTGAGTTCTGCTGCTTCCTAGAGCTGCAACATGTCACTAGCTTTCTGCTTTCCAACTCCTTCACTGCCTAAGCTTGGCTATCCTGGAACTTGCTCTGTACACTGACCTTGAACTCAGAGGTCTGTATGCCTCTGTCTTCTGAGTTCTGAGATTAAAGGTGTGTGCCACCACACTTGAATCTAACCTTTGCTCTACTTGGAACTTGCTCTGTATAACAGTGGCCTGGAACTCAGAAATCTGCTTGCCTCTGTCTCCTGGGATTAAAGGTGTGAGTCGCCATGCCTTAATCTAAGCTTTTCATTATAGATCTTCATCAAGTTGACAACTGAGAATAGCTATCAGAATCTATTCCTTACCAGTCTGACACACAATTGCATCTTCTTATGTCCAAATGAAAGCAATAATGCCTAACATGACTGCTAAGGCCTGCTCCTTTTAACATAACTGTAGCCATTTTGTATTCGGTCTCCATTTTGCTCATAAGGTAAAATTAAGTTCAGATTCTCAGACTCCACTTGCCAGAAATATTCATAGCTGGCACTGCAAAATTCTCCCAAAAGATCTTAATGGTGTGTTTCTAATAGTCACGCTCTGCTATCTCAACACTCTGAAACCCCCCTGTTCACCACACATCCACCACCCCTCTCACCTCAGTTAGGACCGATCAGCTTAAATGTCCATTGATAATACTTTGTCTAGTTAGCCAAATGTAATACTACACCTCTGCCTTCTGGACTTAACTTGGTTTTGCCTATTTAAAAAAAAATGCCCTAGGCTCCAGAGACCATTTGCGCGCGCGCGCGTGTGTGTGTGTGTGTGTGTGTGTGTGTGTGTGTGTGTGTGTGTGTGTATGTGTGTGTGTGTGTGTTCCTGATTGATCACTATCTATCGGGTTGTGTGTTCAATATACTATTCTTGCTTACCTGAGATCAGTGTATGTGGCAATTCCTAAACTCCCACAATGATATAACTTTCCCTTGTACAACTGCAAATGCATAAGTTTAACTGGATGGGATCTTGCCCTGAGGTTACCACTCCCTTAATTCCATTTAATATCCTTGAACGCAGAATTTAGCTTCATTTTTACATCCTGGTGCCTCTTTATTCTATGAAGCACATATTTTGTATTTTTCCTTTCTACGCTTGCTACACTTGATGGAAACATTCTTCATAAGAGTAAACTACAGCACATAGTCTAACTTGGTTGATTTGAGAGTTTTTGTCAATGCAACTACTCTAATTCAGCTCTTCACCTTACCCTCAGGCAAACACTTCAGACAAGGGCAAAAGGAAGCCATATTCTTTACTAAAATATCACAATAGTCTCTAGGCAACATTCTAAAATCCTTCTCCTCTGGATTCCATTGGACCAGGCCCTCACAGTTCAAATCACCCTCAGAAGCAATATATTCCATATTCCTAATAAGATGGCCTATTAAGCCCCACTTAAAGCATCCCATTGCTTTCTAGAGTCCAGAAATACATATTTCTCCAAGCCAAGGCATGGTCAGGCCTCTCAAAGCAATACCTCAGTTCCTGCTATCAACTTATGTCCAGGTTAGGATTTCTACTACTGTGAAGAGACACCAAGACCAAGACAACATTTCATTGGTGTCGGCTTACAGGTTCTGAGGTTCAGTCCGTTAGCATCATGGTGGGAAGCATGGCAGTGTCCAGTCACACATAGAATTGGAGGAGCTGAGAGTTCTACATCTTGTTCTAAAGGCACACAAAGAAGACTGGCTTCCAGGCAGCTAGTAAAAGGGTCTCAAAGCCCATGCCCACAGTGACATATTTTCTCCAACTAGACCACCTACGCCAACAAAGCCACACCTCCTAATAGTCCCACTTCCTGGGACAAGCATATTCAAACCAACACACACACATATAATAATAATAATAATAATAATAATAATAATAATAATAATAATAATAATAATAATATAAAATTGAAAAGAAATAAATACCTCATGGGACTGAAGCTACATCAACATTGGAAAGTTTATTGTGAGCATAAGTTCTGTATATTAAAACCTAAAGGAGGGCTAGAGAGATAGATGGCTCAGTGGTTAAGAGCATTGACTGCTTTTCCAGAGGTCCTGAGTTCAATTCCCAGCAACCTCATGGTGACGTACAACCATCTGTAATGAGATCTGGCTCCCTTTTCTTGTGTGTCTGAAGACAGCATACCTGATTCAAGCTGCTCTTCACCTAGAACCTGCTTTGTCCCAGGCTGGCCTTGAACTCAGACATCTGTTTGGCTTCGTCTCCTGGGATTAAAGGATCTAAATTTAGCTGAGCAGGATCTTGCCCAAAAATCCCTTAATCTGCTATCTCATAGAACATAGAATTCAGTTCCATTTCACTTCCTGGTGCCCCTTTAATACTTGAACCATATATTTTATATTTTTCCTTTCTAAGCTTGCTATGCTTGTTCAAAACACTCTTTATAAGTCTTAACCAGGGAACAGGTTTCTGCTGGGCTGATTGGAGGCTTCCTTTTCAATGCAAATAATATACCTTAGACTTGGGTAGACTCTTCAGACAAGGGCAAAAAAAAAAAATAGCCATATATTCTTCACCAAAATACCACAAAAAAGAGTCTCAAGGCCACATTCTGGAATTCTTCTTCACTAATTTATTGCATAATAAAGACAAGAAGTCAATCACTGGGTGAGAAGGAGGCAGGACTTCCGGGTCCAGGGAGGAAGAGGGAAGGAAGGCAGGGGAAAGGAAGCTTCTTTTGGACAGGAGACAAATTGGGCAAGATGTAGGCCAGAGGGTGTCAGTTTGGGTCTGCCTCCAGAAGATTTCTAACATAGAATAGTTGGTGAATTTAGGATGCTAGGTTCTGAGCCCACGATCAGTGATTGTGTTATCTGTTGATTCTAAACTAAGATGGTTTGGTGCTTTCCATTTCACAGCGACTCGACTGAGCTCGAGGGAAAGGTGACCACATCTGAGCGTGGGTTTGCAAGAGTGCACCACCCCCCCCCCCCCGCTGGCCATGGAAATTTGGAATCGCTGAGCAGGATTGGCAGCAGGCAGCTGCAGAGAGGAGAGAGTGATTTCGGAGCTCTGGAGAGGCAGAGCCAGCTTTGGTGGGACGGGCTTTGAAAAAAAGGGAAAGTCTTGGGCAATGTGCTCAGCTGGGAATAGAGAGAGACCACCAGCCTGTGCCTACCCAGCAATAGTGTGGATTCCTTTTTGGTTTTATAATAATTACCACAACAATATATAACATATTTGTCTTCTTGAATCTGAGGTTAACTAACTCCAGATGATTTTCTCTAGTTACATCTAGTTATCTGCAAATTTTATTATTTCATTTTTTAAATGGTAGAGTAATATTCCACTGTGTCAATTTACCACATTTTCTTTATCTGAAGAAATAAAGTTTCATAGTTTCATAGATATGAGAAACAAAGTTGTAAAAACGAGGTTTTGAAAAATACAACTGGTGATCAGGATGCCTATGACAAACTTGTGACCTTTCTGAGAGATAACATCTGACGTCAGGATGCCCAGTGATATGATAAAGTTTTGGTGATCAAGATATTGAGGTAATTCTGACTAAGCTAAAGTTAAGACAAAACAAACAAACAAACAAAAAAACAAAAACAAAAACAAACAAACAAAAAACTGTTCTCAGAAAGACCTCCTACCCCTCCCTGTGGTAAATTCCGAGAACAACCACAAGATGTCATCCTGACCCTGCCTGACCACCCAGTTCCACCCCATTCTAAGGGACTTGCCAACTTAGCCCTTTCCCAGTGATTCTCCAAGGCCAGGTGCGGGGCTGGATGAGGAAAGTGACCAACTGAGCCAAGAACAGCCCCTTGAGCAGACCAGCCAATACCTGACCAGATCCTTTGTCCTGTGTACTACCAATGAGAATAGGCCAGCTAACCCTGTTGCTGAAGTCTGTCCTCTGTAAAGAATAAAAGCTGTGTGCTTTTTGGGTTTGGGGTTGCCTTTCCATATGTGGATGAGCAACTCCATGTACGTGGATTAAAAAACCTTATACCCTCATGCTATTGCAGAGCACTTCTGTGCTCTGTGGGTGGTGCTCCTGATGTTCTTTTGTTGAGGGCATCTAGGTTGTTTCTAGTTTCTGGTTATGTATAAAGCAGAAATCAATATTGGCTGGATCTTGAGGTAGATCTATCGCCAGCTTTTTTGAAGAACTTCCACATTGATTTTCATATTGGCTGTACAAGTTCTCAGTCCCACTAGCATTAGCTCAGTATTCCCCTTCACATCCTCTAAACCAGCATGATGCCATTCTGATGGATATAAGATGAAATCTCAAAGTAGTTTTGATTTTCATTTCCCTGATGACTCAGTCCTAGCTAGGATTACTATTGCCATAATGAGACACCATGACCAAAAGCAACTTGGGTAGGGAAGAGTTTATTTCACTCACAGGTTCCTGTAATAGTTCACCATCAAAAGCAGTAAGGGTAGGAACGCAAGCAGGACAGGAACCTGGAGGCAGAAGCTGACGTTGAGTCCACAGAGAGGCGCCGCTTTCTAAATCGTGCTTATCGTGGCTTGCTCAGCAACCCACTTTCTTATAGAACTGAGGACCACTGGCCCAAGGATGATGGCACCACCCCCAGTGGTCTAGGCCCTCCCCCGCCAATCGCTAATTAAGAAAATGCCTTACAGGTTTGCCTATAGCCCACTCCTACGAAGACATTTTGTTACTTGAGAATCCTTCCTCTTAGATGACTTTAGCTTATCTCAAGTTGACACAGAACTACCCAGCACGATGTCGAACACTTCTTTAAGTGTTTCCTAGCCATTTAAGTTTCCTGTTTTGAGAATTTTCTGTTTATGTATGTTCCCCATGTTTCAGTTGCAGTATTTGTCTTCTTGATATCTAGTAGTGTTTTTAGCCCCTTATATATTTTGGATATTAGCCCTCTATCGAATGTGTAGTTGGTAAAAAGGAAATTTCCCATGCTGTAGGCTGCTGATTTGTATGAATTATGGTATCCTTTGCCATAAAAAAGATTTCCAGTTTCATGAGGTCCCCTTTATTAAATATTGATCTTAGAGCCTGTACTAATAGTGTTCTGTTTAGAAAGGTTTTTTTCCTGTACCAATGAGTTCAAGGGTGTTTCTAACTTTCTCTTCTATGAAGTTCAGTGTATCTAGTTTTGTGCTGATGTCTTCAATACAATTGGAACCGAGTGCAGGGTAATAAGTATGTGTCTATTTCAATTCTTCTATCTGAAGCAACTTAGTTTTCATAAGCATCATTTTTTTAAAAAATTACAGACTTTTTTCCAGTACATACTTCTGGCTTCTTTAATCAAAACTCATATATCTATAGGTATATGCATTTATGTCTACATCTTCAATTATATTCCATTAATTTTTATGTCTTTTTTATGCCAATACCACACTGTTATTACTATAGCTCTATAGTATAGCATGAGATTGGGGATAGTAGTTATCTCCCATAGTTCTGTTTATATACAGCTTTAATCCATAGTAGTCAAATAGAATGCAGTGTTATTTAAATTTTCTTGTATCCTTTGAGACTTGCTTTGTATCTGAGTATGTGGTTAATTTTGCAGAAAGTCCCATGAGGTAGCGAGAAGGAATATTCTGGGTGAAATGTTTCGTAAATATCTGTTTAGTCCATTTAGCTTCTAAGTTTAGTTAGCCCCAGCATTGTCTGTTCAGTTTTTGTCTAGATGTCTATCTACTGATGAGCTGTGGTATTGAAGTCTCTGACTGTCAATACATCATTTTAAGGTATAGCGGTGTTTCTTTGATGAACTTGGGTGCCCTTGTGCTTGATGCATAGATGTTAAAATTTTCAATTCTCTCTTTTTTTAACCTTACATATATTCCCTTACCTTTGGGAATATATTAAAGTTTCCAATTTAGTATTTTTATGAGTTTCCTGAGTATGCGAACAAGCTGGTCTCTGCTTCTACGTCTGTTTCATGTGGCTTTTCTTGGGCCCTTTCCTTCTGTCTGTCCTATTCCAATGTATCGTTTTGTTTATGTTTATATTATATTTTATTATTATTTTATTTTCATAAAGTCTGTTTTTTCTAATGAGAGATAGAAAGAGAATAGATCTAGATTTTTTTTGGGGGGGGAGGAGACTGGGAGGAGTAGAGGGAAGGAAAAACATAATTAGGATATATTATATGTGATGGCTATTCTTGATTGTCAACTTGACTACATCTGGAATTAACTAAAATCCAAATGGCTGGGCATACCTGTGAGGGGTTTTTATAATTAAATCATTTGAAGAGGAAAGACCCACTTTAAATCATATCTTTGAGGTGGGATGATACAACTTTAATCCAGATCTTTGAGGTGGGAAGGTCCACCTTTAATCTGAACCATGCTTTCTTCTGGAAAGCTATTTAAAGAACTGGAAGAAGGAAGCTTTGCTCTTTGCCTGCTTGCTCTCAATCTTCCTGCAAGTCCATTCTAGAGCCGAATCCACTGACATTAGAGCCTCCTTCAGGATTCCAGCATGTAATGAAGACCAGCTGAGACCTGCAGCCTTATGGGCTGAACAACTACCAGTTTCTCTGACCTACTGTTAGAATACATCCTTTGTTGGACTAGGGCTACATCTTATAAGCTACTCTAGTAAATTATGTAAGAGCTATTTTCTTTAAAGATTTTTATTTATTTATTTTATGTCTGTGAGTACACTGTCGCTGTCTTCAGACGCACCAGAAGAGGGCATCAGGTCCCATTACAGATAGTTGTGAGCCACCATGTGGCTGCTGGGAATGGAACTCAGGACCTCTGGAAGAGCAGTTAGTGCTCTTAACTGCTGAGCCATCTCTCCAGCCCAAGAGCTATTTTAAATAAAGAGAAAAAAGCCGAGTCTACCTGGAACATATCCCTATAAAGTTTTAGAGACTAGAATGGGTATCAAGTGTTGGGGGGAAAGTTATATTCCTCAATAGCCCAAAAGTACATTTACTAGGACAGAAAATGTACCTTGATGCAGAAGAAGCAGACTGAAAAGAACACGGTCATCTTACCAAGTGATCGTAAGAATGAAGACTTCCCAAAGTGAGAGCCCATCGGGATATGCTTTGCAAATGTCAAAAGGGGGCATCAGCTTGACTACAAACAACATGCTAAGTAATAAAGAAAAAATTAGTTTTATTTTTTTTCTGGAGGAAAAGCAATACACCAGCAATAATTCTATTGCTCTGTTGCTAAAAATGTGAAAAAGAGAAGTGTGGGGGTCAGGGGTTACACACTTAGAGAAAAACTGACTCTCCCTCTCCCAGCAGCTAACAATCTCCACTGGTTCTCAGGAGAAATGGAACTTTGTGTCAAAGCCAGTCTCTGTGCTCAGACAGGTCTTCTGCGTGATCCCATGTCTTCTGTGAGTTGGAATGTGAGGCTGCTGTGTTCAGACAACATGGTTTCCCTTTGGTCATTCCATGCCTCTTGCTCTTGTGTTCTTTCCAACCCATCTTCCGAAATGATCACTGAGCCTTTGAGGGAGGTGTGTGCTGTGTATTTGTTCCCTTTATGGAATTTGTCCCTTTTCAATGTTGTCCTTTAGATCATTTTACTGTGTCCTCTCAGGTGGTGACAGAGGGTTAATGATTGTACCCTGGAAAATAGCCTTGGATAACCCCAAGTAAATAAACTCCTTACTAAAAATAGCTTGCAGTTGCATTTGTAGCTATCTTTTACGACTTTGTGGGCTCTTCTTCCTTCACCCTTCTTCAACCCCCTAACACTAGCTAGGAGAGAAAAAAGGAGAGAAAGACAAAAAGGCAACATTATCGTTAGTCTACTTCCTATCGGTTAGAGGCAGTGAGATTCTTGGGGCAAGTTTGATCTTCACTGTTATCTAATTTCCTCTTTCTTCTTTGCACCTGACCTCTTAACAAACCAAGACCAACAGTCAACAACCAACAACTCACTCGCCATCCTGGGCCCTAGCATGTATAAACCCTCTGAAAAGTTCCCAGCAGTTCAAACATTACCCAATCACAGAAACTATCCGCCTCTGGTAAAAATCACACCCCTGCAAGATAAATCATAATCATCCGCTGTGGAGAATCTGAAGTAGCCCCACATCCTACACCTGTGACTAAAACGAAAACATATTCTTATTTCTATGTGTGTTTAAAGAAACCAAAATGCCTTGGTCACAGACACACACTGCAAGTTTCTAGGGTGAAGAGGGCCTGTTTACTGTCTCCTGATCTCCCTAATTATGATGGCTATTCTTGGTTGTCAAGTTGACTGCATCTGGAACTAACCAAACCCCAAGGAGATGGGTAGACCTGTGAGAGGTTTTTCTTGATTGATTCATGTGAGGTTGGAAGACCCACCTTAAATCTGGGCCATACCTTCTGGTGGCATTTACTATAAAGCATGAAAGAAAGCAGGTTTTGCTTTTTATCTGCTTGCCCTCATTCCCACTAGCACGTTCACCCACCCTGCTGCTGAGGCGTTCCTTCTCCAGCAAGAGAGCCGGCTTCTTTGGGATTCCAATATATACGGAAGACCAGCTGAGACATCCAGCCTTGTGGATTGAACGACTATTGGATAGTTTGTATTTCCATTGGAGGACGGCCACTGTCGAGTAGCAAGACTGTCTTAGTTAAGGGATTCTATTGCTGGGAAGAGACACTGTCTTAGTTAGGGTTGCTATCCCTATGAAGGGGCACCATGACCAAGGTAACTCTTATAATGGGCAACCTTTGACTGGGGCTGGCTTCCAGGTTCTGAGGACTAGTTCATTATCATCACGGCAGGAGCATGGCAGCAGCCAAGCAGGCATGGTGCTGGGAGAGCTGAGAGTTCTACATCTTGTTCTGAAGTCAAACAGGAGAAGACTGGTTTATTAAGTCTCGAAGCCCACCCCTCAGAGACACACTTCCTCCAACAAGGCCACACCTCCTAATAGTACCACTCACTCGCTAGGCCAAGCTTATCCACCATGACTCTTACAGAGGACAACATTTCGTTGGGGCTGGCTTACAGTTCAGAAGTTTAGACCATCATCACGTAATAGGAAGCATGGCAGCGTGCAGGCAGACATGGTGCTGGAGAACGAGTCAAGAGTTCTAAATATGGATCCACAGGCAGCAGGAAGAAAAGAGACACACTAGACATGGTCTGAGCTTCTTAGACCTCAAAACCTGCCCCCGGTGACACACTTCCTCGGACAAGCCCATACTTACACCAACAAGGCCACGCCACCCAATAGTCACAGTTCCTATAAGCCTATGGGGCCATTTTTATTTAAACTACCACAGTCCAGAGCTTGTAAGCCATTCTAGTACATCTCCATATGTGTGTGCATATGTGTGTGCATTCATATGCACATGTGTGTGTGTGTGTGTGTGTGTGTATGTGTATGTGTGTGTTCTGTTCCCCTAGAGAACCCTAACTAATATAATTGCCATTCATCAATATTCTAGAGTAAGAGTTCTTTGTAAGGCTTTGCCACAAAGTTCCCAGAAAAATTAAATTGAAAAAATATAAAAGGTACAACAGTACATTTTTTAAAAAAAGAGCATGGTAGAATGAGATAGGATGAGAAAAGCACAGATTCTAGAGTCAAGGGCATCTCAGCTCAACTGAGAATCCCATTAGGAACTGTATAAACTTAAATAGCTGTTTATTTTATCTGAGCCATCAGTTTGCTTTAAAATGCAAAACCCATCACTATCCAATCTTACAACGACATCACACTGAACTGTACGTACGTGTAGCATCTGGCTTGTTAGAGTCACTTACAGTGCCTCCTTTTAAAACCCAGAAGAAAGTGTGTGTAAAACATTTGCAAATGTAGCTCCATTTGAATTTATTAGCTCTAAAATAAATGATATTTGCCTAGGCTTAATATCCTAAAGAGCATACTTTAACATTGGAGATGGAAGAGGAGGTCATTGTGAAAGTAGGAAAGCTCTCGGCAACATGGCCCATGACTTTATAACAGGGAGCTGATATATGGGCAGGGAAGAGCTCTAACACTGAAGCCGGAATACAGATACACAATACTGGTCCCAAACAATGCTTACATGGCGACTCATTCTGCGCTATTCTTCACTTTCCCAAACAACCCATCACTCATTCTTTCAAGGAGACCTAGCAAAATTGTGTTTATGTTTCCTTTCTGACTTTTTTATTGGATGATGGATGACAGATCTACTATATGCATGACATAACTTGATATAAACTTGCATTTGCAAGTTAATGCTACCTTTGTGTGTGTGTGTGTATGTGTGTGTGTGTGTCGCTAAACATTGAGCCGAGAATCTCACTGACCCATGGCTAAGCAAGCATTCTTCACTGAGCTATATCTGCAGCCCCCTTTTTGAGATAGGACCTCACAAAGTTGCCCGGGCTGGCTGTTAATTCACTATACACTCGAGCCAGTCTGGAATTTGTAATTCTCCAGCTCTACTTCCCAATAGCTGAATACACTTGGCCTAAGCTTGGCTACCCTCAAGGTCAGTAGTAGGATACATATGTTCTACTCCATTCTTGGAAAGAAGAAACCATGTTTCCAACAGACGCCACACGCCAAGCACTTTTGACGCTAACCCGGTAAAAGATTGAAAGCAAACCTCACAGTATGATTTCTACTGGCTGCATACGACGTTTCTGCCATCACAGGGTTGAAAAATTAGAACTTTAACTCTCATAAGTCAGGAACTATTTGCATTAGAAGTGCACTTAGGTATTTTTCCCTTCTGTGACTTGTGTGTTTGTAATTTATTCTTTTTAAAGAATACTTGAATTTATTCAATTAAGAATTCCATGCATATAAGCAATGCACCGTGATCACATTTACCCTCAACTCTCCCTCCCCCTCCCCCCCTTCCCCTCTCCCTGGGCTCCACTCCAACACAGCCCTCCCAACATCATGTACTTCCTTTTTTTTTTTTTTAATAATTCCCTGAGTCCAGCTAGAGGTGCCTGCATGGATATGAAACCATTCACAGCAGCATATACAACCTACCAGAAGCCACACCATGAAGAAAAATGGCTCTGCACTCCCCAGGAGCCAGCAGCTGCCAGTGGTCCTTCTTTTAGGAGTGGGGTCTCATTAGTCTCTCTCCAATACGAGCTAGAATGCTGACTTAATCTTCTATGGTCCTCGTGTGCAGGTAACACGGCTGCTGCCCAAAAGACACCTCACAGTCTTCATCCCCCATATCCCCGTTCTCCGGCTTTCATTCTCCCTGCCCCTGCTTCCCAATGTCCTCTGAGCCTTGTGGGCTAGGTGAGTGTGCAGCTTGATAAAAATGTCTCATTTGGGACTGAGCCTTCAGGAGTCACTTATTCTACACTATACACTCTGACCGATTAGAAGATTCTGCATGGCCGACTGCTGAACATGCAGCCTGAGAATAAAGGTTAAATGTAGACATTTGAAAGACAATTTGACTGCATATCAACTTCATTTTTAAAACAGCTATTGGGTCTCCCATCGGGCCGATAACCTTTCAAGCCATGGGCTTTTGACAAGGTTTGCAATGCCTAGGACTGAATTCCTTCCTGTGGAGACCTCAAGTCCAATCAGAAAGTGTTGGGTTACCCCAACGCCAGTGGTATCAAAATTGTACCAATGGGTATATCTTGCTTAGCATGTCAGTGTTGCAGCAGGCAGGGTCCGCTGCTGGGGGAGACTACTGACCCCTTTTCTCCCTCAGCAGTTTGTAAAGCACTTCAGGCCCCATGAACGCTAGCCCTCAGAAAAGAGGCTTTTCTCAGTCCGTTCAGTTGATTTCTCTGTGTCCTGCAAATGGTGCCGTGTCTTCTACAATGGAGTCTTACCATCTAGATATGGAGGGCAGCTACAAGCAAAAGCAACAGCCTGTGTTGTTTGGGGGCTTTCTGGGGCTCACTCATATTTTGACTCCGTATTCCTTTCCATATCGGTCAACATTTTTAACATTAGGGATAATAAAATGGTTGCCAAATACTTAGCAAATATTTTCCAGACTTTCAAAAATAAAATACCGTCACATCCTCCCCTTTGTGATCCCTTCATGAAAGCATCCCTCTTTCTTGAAACTGCATGTCGCAAGTCTTTGACTGGCATTTAATGCAACGGAGCGTTCTAAAAAAGATTGAGGACAAAGGACACCTTTGTTCACAATTGACAAGCACTATCTATCTTGGACTCCAAGTTGCAAGAGGATAAATGAGAGGAAAAGACTAACCTTAACGGTCTTTATATAAAATATAACGGATGCTGCCAATGCCTGGCTATGCAAAGTAGATCACTGAACTGGGGTCCTGGCCTCTGCCTTGCACTCTGACTGGTCTGATGTGGCTGGAAGTAAAAGGAGGTGGCGGGAATAATAGTTGTCCCCTTCAGTGATTCACTTCGTCTTCAGAAAGGAATCCCAGACCCATGTGTGACAGTTGAGGGTGGGAAAGAGTTTATAGGTCATTGCCATAATGGTGGTAATGAGTACATTTGAAAGCTTTAACGCATGCTCCACATCGCCTCCTCTTAGCCCTGTGCCAAGTGACACAGGAGGGCGCCATCATCCCCACTCTACAGAAGAGAGACACGAAGCATCTATGGTGCACTGTAGTGTGAAGCGTGCTATACTCTCATCGTCGGAAACATGGTCTTGCGAAGAAGGCAAGACAGAGTGAAGGAGCAATCAAGAGTACTCAAGAGAATACATACCAATTAAAAAGAAATCAAGTCAGTACAAATTAAATACAACAAATACAGTGCTCGATACTATTAACAATGAATGCTGGACACGTAACTGCCAACGTTGACTAGATTGTTAAGTAAATTTGATGTAGACACTAGTGATTACATGGGAATTAACTCTGAGTAAGGAGAGAGAAAGCACACATATCAGACAGGGAGCATATTCAGAGAGCCTTAAAATAGGACTGCAAACTCGGTGTGGAAAGAAGAGAAGGCAGAGAGTAGGCTGGACCACTGGGAATAAGCCTTGTTAAGATTTGGCCGTTAGGTTGGAGGGTTCAAGGCAGAGTTTGAAGGTGCGAGCTGAACTCGTGAGCCCTGGGAGAAGCACGACAGGAGCAGGAATATGATTTTTAAAATCTCCTCTAGGAAGACTGGGATGGTGAGAACACACTAAGCACATAGTAGGGCTGAGACAGTGTCGAGCAGTTCTGATGGTAACAGAGTTTAAAAATGCCAGCGCGTCCATCCAGACGTGGAGCTGTCAATCTACAACAGCGGCCATGTGGACTGAAAAGGTAGGAAATAAAAGGAGTAAATTCAGAATGAGAGATGCGTACAAAGGCTTTCTCCAAGAGCGAGAGCCGTCGAGGTGGGGATGCTTTGACTCTAGGAAAGGGAGCTAGGCAAAGATACAACTTAGGAATGAAAACCACTTTCAGCTGTGGCCATCGGAGTGGAAGTTGGACGAGATACCTTTCCCATGCTTACACACACAATTGCTCATGTACAAGATCTAATAAAGAGTTCCCTGTGCCTCCTCAAGGTTCCAGAGCCGAACCAGCTTACAGAGCCATTACCAGTTTAAATCTGGTTACCAGGATTGTTAGAACAGACGAACCCTCCATTGTAACAAATGTAGACATTAAAACTCCAGATGCGTGAGGAGTAAGATGTGAGGAGCATTCACAGTCACTGGGTTGCAAAGGCGAACAAAGGCTGTTACGGAGAGGGGGAGAGTCCTAGCTTCCCCTGAAAACCGCGCAATTCCCTTCTCAAGCATCACGGGTAAAAACGCACATTTACGGTCAAGGGTGAGAATGGCAAACTTAATGGAGAAAGCAGAGTTACTCTGCCGAGGAGACCCATTTGAAAGTGAAATAGAGGTCAAAACCCCACTCTGACCTAGAAATTGGAAACCGCCAGATGTTCCACTGCTGTAGAACAATTTGAAAGGGCAGGAGTGACGGATTATTAACCATGCCAGCTGGAAACGTAGAATTTATGTTTTCTTTGTTGTGTGAAATGTACAGTCATAACAGAAAACATAAAAAAAAAAAAAAAAAAAAAAAAACCGGGCAGGTTCAAAGAACCTGTCAGAAAGCAATGTAAATCAAATCTAAGTGCAATGAATGGAACTACCAGCAGAGGGCGCCCTTCAACGCCTGGCAAAATCTCAAGGACGACAAACTCCTGAAGGAAGCCTTTTATTGCCTGGAAACTTCTGATCCCAATCGAAAATGTCCATGCCCAGAAATAGCACAATTGTCCTTTCTTATAACTGAATTACAAAAGCAATATTTAGACTTTCAGGTCTTAAGGCTCTCTTCAAATTTTTTCCCTCACTATGCTTTCCGCTTAATGAGAAATTTTATGTAACATTCTCAATGTCATAATTCAGGATAATGTAGGATAATAGAAGGATGATTTCCACAACCTCTCTACAGTACTACAGACTATCCTGCTGATAACACAAACAGCCACTGTAAAAAAACTGGCTGGGGTGGGGTTGGGGGGGGTGTTGGTTTGATTTGGTTTGGTTTTTTTACCCCATAACCCCTGGGTAGAAACGTACAAATTACAAACACAGGAAGGATGACTCTGTAGCAAGGAATCTTTAACAACACAAGGCCTCAGGAAATACACATCTGTTAAACGCCACATTTGATCAAAATCTCATTTGTATTTTTAAAGGACGTCTGTAGAGCGTCTTGGATATTTTAAGTCAGAATGTCTCTGTTTCATATAACGTTCTCAATCAGCCACTCCTAATTGATGGGGGGGGCAGGATGTGGGTGCCAGCAAACCTTGCCTTGAAATGTTGTCGTTGCATCTGCGTATTGTCCTTGGAAAAACTGATTTCCCAAAGTCAGATAAAGTAGCTGAGTGTTGACTTTGTTACTTAGATGCTTGATTCTGGCCTTGTCTTTGGCTTCAAGGATTATTGTACTCTACATCAAAAGCCAGAAAACTTTAGCTCACAGAGCCCTAGCCTGCTACCTACTTTTGAATTACAAGGTAATAGGCTTTACATTTTAAAATGGTTTTAAGATATCAAAATAGACGTAATTTTTCATGACATAAAAATTATATGTGAGACTGTGTGCTCACTGACCACTAAGTTTCATATTCCATTAAAAGTTGTGGAAATTCGTTTGTTTTCTGTTATATAACCATTTACCTGATAAGCACAATTTTGCTTCAAGTCTTATGAAGCCTAAAATACTATATTTACTCTCTAGTTCTGTGTAGAAAAACCTTGCCAAATTCTGAACCACGCCCTCTTTATTAAAGCTCCTTGTGTTCTTAGTAATAAAACATGCTGTCCCATTAGCACTGGAAGCAAAGGGCTCGCAGATTTAGTTTCTCCAAATAATCAAATTCCAAATAAAGGAATTGCCTGAGTAGCATCAAGAAATTTGCTGTTTGCATCCTAGACTTCTGGGCCTGTGGTATAACCAGAACTTCAATGTTTTTGAAGATCCCCAGGTGAATATGTAGCTTGCAGAGCTCTTAACTTAGTGTTTTGTCAAATGCAATCCCTGCCCTCAGCCTTATCAGGCTCTTTATACTCCTCATTGCTCCTTTAAGCAACCAAATGATTGTTCCCACTGCCTCTGCGACGCTCCTCTCCAGGAGCTGTTGACCACCAAGCTATTGAGGACAAAGGGAGTAGAGGCAAGGGGCAGGATGCCAACAGCAGGAATAGGGGACTGTTGGCTGACTTGTAAGATCTGCTTCAGTGGTCAGTTCACTTTATTCCGGGTGAACAAGGGCTATTATAGATCTGGGGAGTGGGTAGGGAATTCCAAAGTGATGATACGTTATTGACTAGGAATGCTTCATTTACGTAAAAAGGAATTCCAAGAACCTGGAGGGCAAGTTCTTATCCCGACACAGGAAGTTGAACTGTAGTCTAGCCTCAGACTACATCGAGGCAGAGGAAGTAGAAGTAGAGGTCATAGGCTGGAGCTCATAGGCTGAGAGCAAGGCCCAGCTCCAACTCCTACCAATCTCAGGATGAGATGTTCCGGGTTTGGGGCCCGTCTGAATCTCACTCTTGCTTGAGGCCAGCCCCCCAGTCGCACACCCCCACACCCCCACAACCCCAAACTCTGGGCTAAAGTCTTCACTCTGGCCACTCCAGCAACAACCTAACAGCTAGTTTGAAGGCCAGCCCATCAAAGAGCCTGCCCCTTTTACTTTTCTGAATGAAACCTCCTTCTTGTCTGTTTTCTTCTCTCCATCAGTATAGTGATTGAAACACTGTCTTGAGCCTGGTAGATTTTAATGAGAGGCATGGCCTGGAACAAGTTGCTGAGTCTTTCTACTCATCTATGCCTTCAGTCATGAGTCTGCTTTTAAATGCTTAGCTCTCAGAAATTTTAAAGAGCACATGCGCTTTTCTTATTACTTGCTTAGATTGGCCCCACCTGGACCCTTGTTAGGTATTCAGAATCTCAGGACCCATCCGGGCCTCGGAATCAGCATTTACTGGCTTCCCACGGTGGTGTATGTGTGCACACGTTACATTTTACACAGGGCACTGGAAGCTTTGAGAGTCACCAGACACCAGGCTGTCTCTTCTTTGAGGCTGGCTTTTATGCACAAACAGGTTTGCTTACTCGTTTTAAAATCCATCTATCTTGTAGAGAGTACTTAGAAACCAGAAGAGGCTGGGGCAAGATTGGAGGTGGTTAAGACAAATAAATCACCTTCGTGAAACTTAGAAAATCTCCTCCCTCTGACAGACAGGATCCTAGAGGTGCAGAGCTAGTGAATTAAAAGAGCTCTGGTAAAGCTTAGAAAACACACACACACACACACACACACACACACACATACACCACACACACAACACACACACAACACACATACACACACAACACACACAACACACACACACAACACACACACACACACACACACACACACATACACACACACACACACACAGAGCTGGCAATGGCCTGCTTCAGAGCCTGTGGCCTGTTGCAGACAGCAGGGCCTCAACCAGTTGTCCTTGGACACTGTGTGCCAAGAGTGAGGCGATTAGATGGATGGGGGGTCCAGGAACTAGGATGTAGCCATTCGGAGTGAAAAGCAACATGGAGCCCAGAAAATGGCTGAGGTAGATGGCGCTGTGTGACAGTACAATGGGAAGCAGCCCTGCCCTTGTCAAAGATTTCTGGAAGGAGATACGATTCGACAGAAATCGGAAGGTTTATAAAGTTAAAATGTTGGGTGGAATACCAAATACGAGCTGAGCTTCCCTCCCTAATCTCAGAGCCTAAACCTGAAATTCTCCAGAATCTGGGCCTCTCTGGGTATTGAAATGATGCCACCAGTAGGAAGGGCTACATCAGAATACATGTAACCAACCGCAGTCCAACTGTATACTAAAGGGGGACTTCACTTGAGAAACATGGCTTCATCGGAAGCGAGACGTTCTCATCAGGAACCCACGGGCACCTACGTTTAAGTCAGTTTTCTGTGCCTTCGGAAGGGCCAAGCTGGAGATTGTCTTAAGTAAGCATTTATTTCTAAGTTAGGGTGGGTGTATGAAAGCTAAGGGAAAGAGAACATTCCCCCATTAACTGAGGTATTTGTGTCACACCCGTGGAACTGAGTGAGATCATCTGCAGATCGGTGTCAAAGGTGCTGAGTGTTTACTTAAATCTCCAACTACTGCACGCTCTTGCTACCCTGTGTTTTCCTGAGCATGAGAAGTTTTGTCTTTAAAGAGACGCTTCTCAAAGAGCTGGTGAGAGGTTGAGGCCGTGAGGTCCTTAAACTCTACGTGGTCGAGGATGCGCTGGAGGAAATTCAAACATCCCTTAGTAAAGAAGTTGATGTTTACTAAACGCCTGCTCAGTGCTGCCAAGAGGTTGGACTTCCTTACCTGACAATCGAGCCAGAGCCTGGAAACCTGTCCATTTTGTTTAAAGGGAAAAGAGAGAGAGAGAGAGAGAGAGAGAGAGAGAGAGAGAGAGAGAGAGAGAGAGAGAGAGAGAGAGGAGATGTGGTCACACAGCCAGATGTCACCATCTTACCCCTCCCTGTTTTTACACTGAGCTATGTTGTCCCAGTGCAAAGTCTCCTTTGCTTTCCAGACGAGAGGTCCGATTTCCTTTCTTGATGGAGTTCATTTGGATTAGATGCTTGCTTGTTTCAGCTGAGTTAACCCAGTTTCAAATCCAGATATTAAAAAAGGGGGGAAGGAAGGAACGTATTGGAGGAAAGAAAAGGACAGGGTTAATTTTAGCCCCTGGGTATGCATTCTTAACCCTTGGCTTCTTGACGCGGAATTAACATGCCATTCCTCAGATGTAAAAACTTGTAGAAGGTACCCCAGAGAAATGTCCCACCATCACCACCGTGAGAGAGCCATTAATGGTGCATTTCCTCATATCTTTATGTCTACACGCTTCCTCTTGAGAATGTTGGGTTCAGAGTAGAAGTTGAGAAAACTTAGTTCAGATACGGAAGCTTAAAAATAGAAGTGTTATTTTTCTGAGCGCACAGGAAGGCAGCCGGTTCAGGATCTGAACCACCTCCCCAAAAAGAGATTGTACAACATTTTTATAGGACAGGAACACAGAGCAAGGAGGATGGGGTGGGTCGTGGCATTGACCAATCATATTTTAACACAAGGAGTTAAAGAAGGAAGTTAGTACTGGTGACTGGGCCTTATCTCGATCACTGGTTTCAGAGTCTTGGAGTCAGCTTTTGCAGTCAAGTCTCTTCCTGGACTCTGGTCTGGGATTTTAAAATGATAAGAAATAAAGGATCGGACAGCTGCATGTAGTCCATTAAATCAAGACAGGCAGCACATTTATGACTTGTGTGCCTTGGTTTAGATAACGGGATAACAGTATCTTCCCTCTTTCCATCCCTTCCTGGTTAACAGACAAACAGGAAACAGCTGAAGATGCGGGGCAGAGGTTGGGTTCCAGGGCCTGGGAATCCTTCCATGGAGGTAGAACTCATTCCCAGAGTGGCTGAACTCAGGAAACTACCTCTTAACAGAGAAGACATTATCAGTAAATATTTAAGAGACTAAATGAAAGGGTAAATAAATAAAAGAAAGCAACCTGAGTGTTTTAGCTCCTGCCCCCAAACGAGTGCACCATAACACCCAGTAAGGGAAAGAAAGGCTAGGAGAAAAGGCCTCAGACAGTTCAAGGAGGAAGCTAGCCAAAAACAAAGCTGAACTGTGGTACATCCATATGCTTTGCCCAGGGAGTGGCACTCTTGGGAGGTGTAGCCTTTTCGATGGAGGGGTGTCATTGTGTAGACAGAACTTTGAGCTCTGCCCAATGTGAGACACAGTAGTCTCTCTTCCTGGCTGCCCTTGAATCAAGATGTAAAACTCTCAGTTCCTCCAGCACCAAGTCTGCCTGGATGCTGCCATGCTTCCTTCCATGGTGGTAATGGACTGAACCTCTGAGACTGTAAGCCAGCCCCAATTAAATGCTGCTCTTTATAAGAGTTGCCTTGGTCATAGAGTCTCTTCACCACAATAAAACCCTAAATAAGACATACGCCCAAGGAGAATTCTGGAGATCTGGAACCTTTAAAACATGCAGTAGAAATAGCAGAAGCTGCTACACTTGAAGCATCCTTTGGTATAGTACTGGTGAACAGGTGTTTAACCAGCAGCCTTTGTAGCAGAGAAGCTCAGGGCCATTTTTACAAAGGATCAAGCAGTAGATAGTAGATTTCCTTACATTAGAAATATGAAGGAGGAGGACGAGGAGGAGGACGAGGAGGAGGATGAAGAAGAGGAGGAGAAGAAGGAGGAGGAGGAAGAGGAAGAGGAAGAGGAAGACGGGGAGGAGGAGAGAAAGAGAGAGAAAGAAAGAAGGAAAGAAGGAAGGGAGGGAGGAAGGAAAGAAGGAAGGAAGGAAGGAAGGAAGGAAGGAAGAAAGAAAGAAGGAAAGAAAGAAAAGACAACAGTCAAGAACTAGAACAGAATGAAAGATAAAAGGAAGAGAAAAAGTAACAAAGGAGAGAGAGGGAGGGAAGGAAAAGGGGAGAGAAGAGGGAAGAAGAGAAAAAGAGACACAGAGAGAGACAGCCAGCCCTTCCTTCATAGCTAACCAGGAAGTACACTCGTAAAATAAAAAGCATCTCTCTACTAGAAAGATGGCATTGTGCACAAGCCAGTGCTGTAGACGAGACATCAATTTTCTGCTAAAGCCACTGAGAAAGGATGAAGGACATCGGTGACTTGGGGTAGCGTAACGATGACCACGAGCTTGCAGCCTTTTGCCAAGTTTGTCTCAGAAATGGAAAAGGAATGAAGTTCAATGGCAAGATTTATACTTCTCCTCGGTGCACAGCCAAAGCCAGCTCCAGTGTGAAAGGTTAATCGGGTATTTTGTTTTCCAGTCCGTGCTTGCCTGCTCCAGGACAACGGATGTTTAGTAGAAAATCTAGCTGAACATAATCCAACGAATGAGGCTCGTTATGACGGTCATGTTTTACTTTAAAAGATTTTGACTTACAAGGCTGGGGAGATGGCTTGGGGTTAAAGGGCCTGTCAGCATAAGAACTTGAGTCCTGGTCTCCAGCATCCCATAGGTAAGATCCAGGAAGGGAAGCCCTAGGGAGGCAGGGCCTGGAAGATCTCTGGAGGAGCTTATCAGCCAACCAGCCTTGCTGAACTGATGACATCTAGGTTCAAAAACGAGTGACCAAGAAAGATGACTTACACAGGCATTCCCATGCATGCACATATACATGCAAACAGTACACACGCCAAAGTAAATATATTTGCATAAATAGTGTACGCTAGTTTAAGTTGATAGAACCCCACTGTTGCCTATCATCCTCAGAGGAATTTCATATATTATGATTGGTCGGTTGGCTGGCTAGATGATCCGGGGTGCATACACATCACTGAGTCTTGTCTTAGGGTTTCCGTTGCTGTAAAGAGACACCACAAGCAGGGTAAGGAAGGAAAACATTTCACGGGGGCTGGCTTACAGTTCGGAGGTTCAGTCCATTATCATCGGAGCAAGAAGCATGGTGGCAGCAGGCAAACATGGTGCTGGAGAAGGAGCCAAGAGTTCTCCATCTTGATCTGAAGGCAGCAGAAGTGAACTGGCTTGAGCTTCTGAGACCTCAAAGCTCACCCTCATTGGCACACTTTCTCCAACAAAGCCACGCCTACTCTAAGGT
Organism: Rattus norvegicus; assembly: GCF_021556685.1. Classification (NCBI taxonomy): domain Eukaryota; kingdom Metazoa; phylum Chordata; class Mammalia; order Rodentia; family Muridae; genus Rattus; species Rattus norvegicus. Next base: position 45,642,157 of record NC_141553.1, read on the forward strand.
CATATCCTCTAATAGTGCCATTCCCTATTGGCCTATGGGGGCCATTTTTATTCAAAGCACCCCAAAGCTATACACATTTTCCACCATAATCTGCACCACAGGCAGGAAATTATGCTAAGAAATAGTGAATTCATTTACTCAATAAATTACTGTGATATGATAGTAGGTATACAAGTGTGTCAATAAAATAACTTGGAATAATTTTAGTACTACAAAATAAATCTAGGAAGGCCTGTGCCCTCAAATATTGGAAGTCCCTGGATTTTTAACATCAACTCTCAAGAATAGCTGTATAGCACTATTCCTAGAGAGATATGAATAAATGTCTACTCACCTCAGACAGGGAAACCAAAGTACAGATACCACCACAGTCCAGTTTGGTGGACCAATGAGTTTTATTGGAGTTACTTGCAGGAGTATGGGTGAAGGGTTATTTCCAGAAGCAGAAATGACTCAAAGACAGATGCATCACCCAAGCCCAGCCAGCACAGCTCACAACAACTTGGAACCTGGAGCACGCTACACAGCCTGCAGACAGCTCAACAGGCTGAAGAGTATCTTTCCAAGTGACTCAGTTGGTCTAAACCTCTTCCAGACAGCTGGGCTTGTCTCAAGAGTCTACTTTGCAGCTTGCCTCTTGGAGAGTGACTTGTAATAATCTTTTCTGTTTGTCCACTCCCCGGAAATGGTGGCCCTGGAGACCATGGTCACTTCAGGGACTTCCTAAAGCTATTTTGAGTGAGCGTCCCTGCAAGATGAAATGTTTCGATCTGGAGGAAACCTGATGATGCACAAAGGTTGAAGTACTGAAAGATGGAAATGTAGAAACTGCAGTCATAGCTGGTGGCAGAGGTGTTTGCCCGGCCTGTGCACTGCTCCACGTCCAACACGGTTAAGGAAACTAGCCAGCAAGCAGAACCACATGCTCCAACTTCTGAGGTTAGAATGCTAGCAAAACTGTTTCACTCAGTGACACTGGGAAAAGACAACCCCAGACACAACTGTTTCACTCAGTGACACTGGGAAAAGACAACCCCAGACACAACTGTTTCACTCAGTGACACTGGGAAAAGACAACCCCAGACACAACTGTTTCACTCAGTGACACTGGGAAAAGACAACCCCAGACACAACTGTTTCACTCAGTGACACTGGGAAAAGACAACCCCAGACACAACTGTTTCACTCAGTGACACTGGGAAAAGACAACCCCAGACACAACTGTTTCACTCAGTGACACTGGGAAAAGACAACCCCAGACACAACTGTTTCACTCAGTGACACTGGGAAAAGACAACCCCAGACACAACTGTTTCACTCAGTGACACTGGGAAAAGACAACCCCAGACACAACTGTTTCACTCAGTGACACTGGGAAAAGACAACCCCAGACACAACTGTTTCACTCAGTGACACTGTAAAGGGGTAACACCAGTCATAACCATTTCATACAGTTACACTGTGAAGACACAACCCCAGACACAACTGTTTCATACAGTTACACTGTGGAGGTGTAACTCCAGACATAACCATTTCATACAGTTACACTGTGAAGGGATAATCCCAGACACAACTGTTTCATACAGTTACCCTGTGAAGGTGTAACACCAGACATAACCATTTCATACAGTTACACTGTGAAGGGATAACCCTAATACTACTGTCTCATACAGTTACACTGTGAAGATTCCACCCCAGATACAACTGTTTCATACAGTTATACTGTGAAGATGTAACCTAATACAACTGTTTCATACAGTTACCCTGTGAAGGTGTAACACCAGACATAACCATTTCATACAGTTACACTGTGAAGGGATAACCCTAATACTACTGTCTCATACAGTTACACTGTGAAGATTCCACCTCAGATACAACTGTTTCATATAGTTATACTGTGGATGTATAACCCTAATACAACTGTTTCATACAGTTATACTGTGAAGATGTAACCCTAATACAACTGTTTCATACAGTGACACCCTGAGGGTATAACCCCAGTTACTGTCTCATAGGCTTACACTGGATTATTTTACTCTCACACACCCTGGTGAATTCTAGATGGCCTTGCAACCATGTCCTTTCCAGCCAGATGGGGAGCACTCACTCTCCTGAGTATCTCACAGAGGGACTGGTACACGGGGATCAATGCTGTGATTGGTGCAAATACAAACAAAAGGTTTGCTGCGCTTTGTGCAAAAGCTCTCCTTGGGCTGTGTAAGCAGGCTGTTCCGCTCACTTTCTGAGAGAGCTGAGAGGCAGCCCTCTGTGCTGCCTCCCCTGGTGTTGGAATAGTAGTATCAGGAAAAAAAAATGGCCTCTTTCCCGTGGTCCTTTCTTGATAGATTTAAATAGAGTAGGCTGAGATGGTAATAAGAGAGGGAAGCAGCTGCCACAGACAGCAGAGCCATGGTGGCAGCCCTGGTGGTGATAATGGATCTGCCATTGTCACCTAGGCCTAAGGAGGTGGTGGGGTGGCAGCCCACTTTGACAGACACAGAAGAGATAGAGCTGAGGAGAGCAGCCAGCTAGCCACTCCGGAAATCAGGGAACCAAGAGGGACCTGGCCTTAATAAGTAGCAGAGGCTGAACTGTGAGCTCAGGGGACTGAGCAGCTCTGATGCGCAGCAGGGGTGTGGTGAGGATGTCTAAAGTAATGCTGCACAGGCTGTGGGCCAGGCTGCAAAACCAGCCAAGCATCGCTGACATCCCCAAGAGAGGCAGAGCCATACAACAAAGGAAAGACTGGGGCTCGGTGGTTGTAGTAGCTGCTTTCTGAGCAGGAGCAGCCATGAAAGTGACCACAGAAAACTGTTACACTGGACACTCAAGTTGACAGCAATTGAGGCATCTCAGGACACTAAAGCTCTAACACATGAGAGCTAAGGGTCCTAGTCCCTAAGACCTATGTGGAGCTGTAACTCTAGAGGGCTCGACCTGAACACACCTGGAGGCTTCTCCTGGCAGCGATTGTCAAGCTTCTAGGGACACTAAACTGCCAAAGGCCAGCCCTTGAAAAGCTCTTCCCTGCCTGCCCTTGTAGAGCAAGAGGATCCCAGACAGCTGACTGCTAACATTATCAAAGAGAAGCTAACTTTTACTCACACCAAGCTGGCGCCCCTGTTATCTTCCAAAATTAAGTCAAGAATTGTGCCTTTTCAAAATGTCCTCAGTCAGTCCACCACGCAGAAAGGAGGTGGAACAGGTGGAGCTGCTGCTCTTTTCCTGTTTGCTCCAGCCCGGTTCTTGAGATCTCTGAAACAGGCTATCATGCAACACTGGCAAAAGGGTTCCGAACCGTGAAACTGACCTCAGCGTTTCAGAATGTATAGGCTCAGTACATCTCGGTTTGTGAGGCCCGTTAATGAAGAAGATAGCTCCAATGAGGAAGAATGGATTAGTTACTTCTCTGCTGTCATGATAAAAACACCACTACCAAGCCACTTGTAGCACACAGAGCATAGTGGCTGAAACCAGAAGCTGAGGGCTCACATCTTGTACCTAAAGCATCAGAGCGAAAACAAACTGAGAATAGGGAAAGGCCTTGAGTCTTCCAAGCCTGCGCCCAGTAGCAGACTTCTAGAAAGGCCACATAGTGCCACCAACTGGAGGCCAAGTATTTAGTTAAAGTAGACACTAGCCTGCAGGAATATAAACTTGAAAAGAACTATTTAACACCAAAATCCAGGCCCCTCAGCCTGCATTCGGTACTCTTTGGAGCAAAGCTTTACAATTCTGAAAAAAAAAAATTAACTTTGATAAGGTATCATTGATCTGATCTTTTAGAAGGTTGGACAATGGTAGCTTGGGTCATCACACATAATATGTCGAAGTTTTATTTTCTTAGCCTCAAAGCATGTTAGCAAAGATGTTATCTCTTCTCTTGTAAGCATCGCTGTGCTCCCCTAGCAGACGAGTTAATTGAAGAACAACGGTTCCTATGTCCGTTCCCACAGGCTCTGAAAGGACAAGTGAACCAAGAATAGTAAAGTAAGGCAGCATAAACCACTAACGTGCTAACAAAGAGAGCAGTGGCCTCGTCCTTTTTTCTCATTAATTAGTTATTTTATTATTTACATCCCAAATGTTGTCCCCCTTCCCGATCCCCACTCACAGAGTTTTTCCCCCAATCCTCCCTCCCCTTCACCTCTGAGAGGGTACTCCCCTGGGCACCCTGCTCCCTGAGGCATCAAGTCTTCACAGGATTAGGTGCATCCTCTCCACTGAGACCAGATAAGGCAGTCCTTTGCTACATAAATGCCTGGGACTTTGGACCAGCCCCTGTATGCTCTTTGGTTGGTGGCTTTCTGGGAGCTCCCAGGAATCCAGGTTAGCTAACACTGTTGGTCTTCCTAAGGGGTTGCCATCCCCTTCAGTTCCTTCAGTTCCTTCCCCTAACTTTTCCATAGGCGTCCCAGACTTCAGTCCAGTGCTTAGCTGTGGGTACCTACATCTGACTCAGTCAGCTGCTCGTAGAGCCTCTCAGAGGACAGCCATGCTAGGGGGGCCTAGATTTTCAAAGGCCTAAAATTAAACCTTTCACCTCAATTCTGAGACTGTTTTAGCAGCATGGGAAGGGCCTCCAGCTGCTACACGTTGAGGTGTAATCCTGTCGCTGTCACAGTTTAATGAGAACAGTGTGACGGCAGTGAGTGCCTTACACACAGGCTCCTCCCCTTCGATTTAGGAACATTTATCCAGCCACCTATTAGTTTCCAGCTACACTTGGGAACCATGTTGGCAGCGTGTCGTGACAAAGTCTGGATCAGTGGGCATGAGGACTGGGACAGAGTTCACACGTGTACATAGTCCCTGCATCATAGAAACCAATGATTACAGTCACTTTTAAGTCTACTAACAGGATCAAGTTTAGCATAAATTCAGAATATGGGGAGGAAAAATTTAAAAAGGACCATCTTGGAGGAACTGACACTGAATACCCGTCCTTCTTCTATACCAAGGACAGGGAGGCCATGTCAGTTTTAACTTCTTTTGTCTCGAACGTGAGGACGCTAGGTTTCAAGTGACCATCAGAGACGTTTGCACGTGGCCTCTACAGTGATTACATAGTAGACTCGTGCTAAATTCCTGCCCAGGAAATCAAGAGAGATGGAGGCCAGCAGATTGCTTTGGTAGTGAGACAGTAAAGAGAGGCACATTGGGAAAAGGGTGCGTTAAAGGTCTGGTAATCCCAAGGAACAGATGTAGCATTTATGGGGTAGACGGAAACCCCTGATTCCCTGACGTTTATCAGCTGGGGGCTTCTCCAGCAACCACAGGCCACGTGCAGTTCTTGGATATGTTCCTATCTCACAGAGTTCATCACTGTGCGACAATTCACTCTTTTGAAGATAGGGGCATCTCCATTCACTTCACCAGGTTGTAATGAGATACATAGATGTTCGCTTTACCTTTGCCTAATCGTGAAAGTACCTTTCTGTTCTATTGGCTAGAATCAAGTCTGCATTCAGTGAGCAGGGGTTAGACAAGACTGTTGCTAGATGGGGTAAAGACAGAAAAGGTGGGGAGGATGGCTAGCTGTTTGGGGATTTTGTTTTGTTTTGTTTGATCTGCTTTTATATCCCTTCTCTTTCATTTGTTTGGTTTTTTTTTTTTTTTTGGTTTTGTTTTTTTCGTTTTTGGTTTCTTTTTTGAGCCTACACAATGGAAGCCTTCCTATGTTGCAAAGTTCTAAAAGAATCAATGCACATTCAACTTGGCTAGATGAAGTCATTTTCCTTGCACGTCCCGTAAGAGTCCCCACATTGGACAGCTTCTTCGTGAAGGCATGCATGATGGCGTGCCACTGTGAGAACTCTCAGGAGAGAGCCAGGGGGAAAACATCAATTTTTCAAAGCAGAGTCAACATAGTGGCTTTGCTGACCTAAATGGACCTGACAGCTTACTCAGAGGAGACAGAGACGAGGGGGAACTGAACATTCATTCACATTAGCTTCAAGGCACTCACGGGTTACAGGAGACAGAAATGTAAACCCTGGGTGAGGTTAGACCACTGAGGTCAGGATGAGTCTGTCTACCTAATCTCCACTCAGGAGCTCTCCTTGATGGCCTCTGGGGCAGTCTGTGCTGTTATTACTGTTTGATTTCCAACCCTGGGGACAAGGGACTGAGGTGCATATTTTATGCATCAAAGCAGATCTGACCTCCAGGTTCTCCCAGAAGCCATTAGTCCCTACCTGGCGTACCCTGTCCCAACCTTGAACTTTTCAACCCAGTGATCCTTCCCCCAGGGTTCCTCCCTATATAATCCAGACATTCTCTCTCCCACCCTCCCTTCCTTCCTTCATCCCTCCCCCTCCCCCCTCTCTGTCTCTGTCTCTTTCCCTCCTCTCTCTCTCTCTCTGTCTCTTTCCTCTTTCTCCCTCTCTCTGTCTCTGTCTCTGTCTCTCTCTGTGTCTCTCTCTATGTCTCTCTCTCTCCTTCCCTTCCTCCCTCCCTCCCTCCCTTCCTCTCTCTCTCTCCACCCTTTCTTCCATTCTCCCCTGCCCCCCTCTCCCCATGGCAACTCCCCAGGCTTCAGTCCTTGGGACCTGTGAGCTCACTTGCTCAAGCACAACTTCCCAATAAACCTGCTTTTAATATATTCTAACCTGGCTTAAATTGAGTCATTTCACCGGTGGAGAAAGGACCTATCGATTATTATTTCTCTCCTTTTCAGAACATTCTCCAGGGATAGAGACCTTGAAATGTTCTTCCTCAGATGCTGAGTTCTGGAGAACCGTCTAGTTGTACACTCCCGACTCACAACCACATCACACACCAATGTTCTTGAGGCCATGCTAGGGTGGCACCTCTTGGGCTGAAGCCTTGCCTCCAACACGTCCATTCAACTGAGGCGCCAGCAAGTAAACACAGCTGAATAGGCAGAGCTCAAAAGTAATGAGACACGGTGTCTCACAGTGGCATGCCATCACGCATGCCTTCATGAAGAAGCTGCCCAATGCGGGGACTCCCACGGGACGTGCAAGGAAAATGACTTCATCATTTCATTCATAGCTAACTTCACGGAAACCTTAGACTATCCCGTGATCTTAGCTGATGACGTGTTCATTCCCATGACACTGAGAAAACAGAAGCAATTGGACGAAACCTTTCACGGGCTTCTACCAAAGCACATACCCTTATTCCACCTTTACAGACCTGAAATTTCTGCTCTCCGGAAAGCTGCTCCCTCTGTGTGATAGATCACACCCACTCTGGTTCTCTTCTCCACCTCAGACACCCCCCATTTATGTGCTGGATTTCACGCGAATTCAAGCACCCTTCATTTTTCCTACCTTAAGTTAGAAAAGCAAAACCCAGGTATGCTCTTGCTGGACCCTGTGTTTCCTTTCAACTCTTCCCCATCCTTCTCTTCCCTTTGCAAGAATCTATCTAGTGTTCATTTCCCTCCCATTCTCTCTTGAGTACCTGTCAGGCCTTTGCGCCCAACACTCAAAAATTATTCGAGAGAAAATTGCCAAGAATTCCTATGTTCTCAGAGTCCTTGTTCAGGTCTCCTTGATCAGGGTTCTCGATTGCTCAGTCAGCTCTACATGTGTTCAGGAGACTCCTAACTGCTGTTCTATCACTCCCGTGCACACTGGCACTTCCTTCCTACCCCCAGGCCACTCCTCTCAGCCCTTGTGATCTGGTTGTCAGCTTTCCCCTGATGACTTTGTGTTGGAGGTCCCCCAGGCTCAGACCTTGAAGTCTTCATTTTTTTTAATTGCCCCCACTCCTTTGGTAAACTCATCAAGTCTCATGCCTTTATATGCTGGTGAGTTAAAACCATATCTCCAGGAGAGACGTCTCTCCCATTGTCCAGGTTCATGGGGCAACTGAGCAGGCCTGAAACTGATCTGCTCTTCCACCAGAACTCGATCATCCCACAGCTTCCTATCCCTCAACTTCGAGTAACCCCATCCTGAGTAACTCAGGCTAAAGCTCTGGAATCACTCTTCCTTTCTCTCAAACGTCTGTTAACCAGTTGGGACGATATATTGACTTCAGATTTAGACTGTATCAAAACTCCGATAAATCTTCCCAGTGTCCCTTCAATATGTTTCTAGTCTCTGTCCTCTGTTCCTCTGTCACTTGATTTTTTTTTCAGTTTTTTTGGAGACAGGCTTTCACTATGGTAGACCTGGTATGATCCGAAACTCACTGTGTAGACCTTGCCAGACTTGGACTCGCAGACATCCACCTGCCTCCGCCTCCAGAATACAGAGACAAAAGATGTATGCCACCACACCCATCCAGCTGTCTGTCACCTGAATTCCTCAGTAATAGGCCCCTGGTCTTTTGGTATCCAAAATGTCCCCTAGTATCTTTTGTGACACAACCTTTGAAAAAAATCCATATGAAACACAATGTCTATTGTTTCTGTTTAAAATTCTGCAGAGCAGTTAGTTGCCTCAAGGGAGGCCATTACAGGTTCTCCGGCTGAGGGAAACAAGCTTCCAAGTCTGAGAGATGCATGTTCCCATCGAAATTGTCCGGGTCACCTCCTTCCTACACAACAACCTCACCATAAACACTCCCAAGAGTTTTGAATTCAATTTACTGCTTCAAGGGCCCATATTGCTTCTTTAAATAGGTGATAATACACACAGGGGTTTTCTTGCCTTTGATTTTTTTTCATACTTTGAATTTGATAGCCTTATGAAACCAAGACTTATTTGAACAAATGCTTTAACTTGTCAAAATGCATATGCATTTTAATATTTTCTGTATTTGTTGGTACACACTTTGGTTGCACTTACAGAAGATAACAGGGTGTGGTTTTTTCTTCTTTCTTGAACACTTCAAGATTTCACTTTAATTTTGAAAAATATTTCATGCAGTATGTTTCAGTCATGTTCTTTCCTCTCTCCCAGATCCTTCTGGATCCCACCCCCACCACCTCCCTACCCACCCAACTTCACATTGAGATTTTACCTGAGGTGGAATATACATAGGCAGTATTTTTACATCTATCAGTCCCTGTGAGTATAGAATGCAAAATAGATTTCAAGCTGGTTCACATGGTAATTTTGCTCACTAAATTCCCTCAGGCCCTTCAGATGTTGCACTGACTTGTCAGTAGTGACAGAGACAAATGAAGGTTTAAGCTCGTGGATCAGTATAAACAAAATTAAACAAACTGAATACCACCAGAGAAAAGGCTGGTGGCCTTACAGTGTCTACAGGACCTTCATCACCTCAGTTTCTCCTGTGGCTTCTTTTTGGCCCTACCTCGCTGTTTGCTTAGTTCCTAATGAATCCTCTTCCTCACTGCCAGAAGACCTTTGCTCTGTTTCCCCTGCTTGAAATGTTCTCCCTCTTAAGTAACTCCTTCCCTCCTTGGCATCTGTGCTAAAACCCCACCCCTGCAACGAGGGTTACTCTTGCCCTGTTTACAATGCAACCATCTTCTACCCTAGTTGGCTGTTTGCCTTCCTTTCCCTCCTCCCTTCCCTTCTCTTTGTCCCATTTCTATCTCACACTCTAGCATGACAAGCAGCTCTTATCTTGTTTTAATATGAACTCATGTAGAGACAAATGTTTGCCTTTTTTTTTTTTTTTTTGTCCACTAATGTATCCCACAATCCTAGAACTTCCTTTGCCTGGCCCATGGTAAGAGTCTTAGTTTGGGTTTTACTGCTGTGAACACACACCGTGACCAAGACAACTCTTATAAAGGACAACATTTAGTAGGGGGCTACCTTACAGGTTCAGAGGTTCAGTCCATTATAATCACGGAAGGAAGGATGGTAGTGTCCAGGCAGGCAGACTTGACACTGGAGGAGCTGAGAATTCTACATCTAGTTCTGAAAGCAAACAGGAGAAGAATGACTCTTCCACAATGGGTGGGGCTTCAAAGCCCACCCCCACAGTGACACACTTCCTCCAACAAGGCCACACCTCCTAACAGCACCGCTCCTTATGGGACAAGCATATTCTAACCACCACAGTGAGTGTTCTGCAAACATCAATGAATGAGTGCCTCACCCTGGGATGGAAGCTTCAGTCTGAGCCATCCTTTCTGTGAGTGTTTACTGCCTTCTAAGAGTTTCCCAGTTATCTACTAGGAAAAACGAACAAGCCCTCACTAGCCATAGGCCTATAAGATCAGACCACAGCAAATCCACGTTTCAGTAATTTTACTTAAAATGCAATTTAGGTCTTATAAAATTATGCTATCACTTCTCAAGCAATTCCTATGTCAGTGTATCCTAATGCTTTCTTACTCACTCTTCTTATTGTGAACTTTGAAGAATATGTACATACATATGCTTGCCTTCCATTGCAGAGCTTCCAAGGAGGCCCTGCGCCCTTATCTGAATCTCAAGTGTTTACAGACCTCAGTAATCAGCTTCAGGTGCACATGTGCTCACAGATACATACACACATGTTCTATTTCAGAAGTTGTGTTGATAGCACATTTTAAAAAAAACCTTTCTCCTCATCTGACCAAGCTGTTAGGATACCTTTTATTGCTTTGCCACTTGTGACAATAACTTTAGGGCATTTTAGCCTCAAAAGAAACTTACAAGCATAGGACAAGCATGCTCTGGTCCACGGGGTATGAGTCATGTTTACATTTTCACTTCAAGCAAATAGAAGGCAAAGTGGAGATATGGAGATTCAGCGAGAGAGGACCCTGCTAAGAAACGGATTAGGACAAACCAGCCCTGCTCAACGTCTTGAGCTTGAGCTCTTCCCCAACCCACACAACTGGACTCAGGGTGGCCCTGTCCATGCTCGAGAACAGGCAGGTCACAAGGTGACCACCAACCAAGGACGTGGCTCAACAAAATGGCCTCATGCCAGGGCCTTGGTGCCAACGTGCTCAAGCATGACCAGCACGACACGGCATCCATGGAGGTTGCTTTAAAGGGTATCTTTGGAGCCTTTTTGGTGACTCACTTCTATCTCGGCAAAGAAAAGGAAGGGCGTTAGGGAAGGCTGTTGACAGATAGCAACATCCATCTGGGCCTGAAACACATGGTATACATCAGTCTGGAGACTGTTCAGCAGCTGAGTGGAGGAGAAGCTGCAGAAACTCCACTCTGACTAGAAGGGAGAAATAGAGGGATATTTCTGGCCCATCGGTGTTCCCAAGACCAGCATCAGTTGGACAGCTTACTTATGTGTGGAAGCTAGTGAATGCCTCTGACACCTCAGCACCTCAGCACAGCCCACAGGAGGTGGGTGCCAATGAAGAGCATCTCTGTTGCTGACAGTGGTGTAGTTTTCTCTAGTATATCTAGTTCTACTGCCAGACTGTCTTGCAGCTTCCAACAATGATGTACACTTACACTTATTTATGAATGTTTAGGCCTTATAGCTTAGACTTGTTCTCAACCAACTCATATAACTGAATTAACTCATTTATGGTAATCTATGTTCTGCCATGTTGCCCATTACCTGGTACCTGTTTCTTCCCCCTTGTCTGGCTAGCTACAAATCTCCTGAGACTGATTTTTTTTCCCAGAGTTCCTATCTCTGCCCAGATGTCCCTCCTTTCCTCTCCTATCCTCCTATAGGCCTTCAGCTCTTTATTAAACCAATCAGAAGGTGATGGAGAAGAAAGTTTACCAAACACTGAGATAGGTGACACTTCATAAAAACAACAATACCAAGGTCCAGACAGTGCTCAGCACTCTGCTGGTGTAGAAGTCAATACTTCATTAATGCAAAGACAAACCTTTACACAGAGCACAAGAAGATCATTCCAACATAGTTCTCTAGTAAAGTTTGTAGGAAAGGCTTCAGACTTCCAGTATCACAGTATGTTGGTGTCTTGTCTAATGCCCTGGGGAAAGAAGAGTGAGGTTCAAAGGTCAACCCAGAAGTTTACAAGAACATGGAATGAGGGAATTGGCCAACACATGTCATTTCTATCAAATAAAGCTAGACCATGAGGTCAAGGTTATTTACTGCCTAAACCCAAAGTCAGAAGCTTTAGCCAATACATCCCCAGTAATAGGAAGCCTTTAAAGACATGTGATGAATCAGCTGTTCAGACCCAGCCCCTTTTTCTCATTTCTTTTTCATCAGAAGAAAAGAAAAGAAAAGAAAAGAAAAGAAAAGAAAAGAAAAGAAAGGAAAAGAAAAGAAAAGGTCTGGGGATTTAGCTCAGTGGTTGAGTGCTTGCCTAGGAAGCGCAAGGCCCTGGGTTCGGTCCCCAGCTCCGAAAAAAAGAAAAGAAAAGAAAAGAAAAGAAAAGAAAAGAAAAGAAGAGAAAAGAAGAACACTGCATTAGTGATTCAGGACAATGATCTGAATCTCAAATACCTGTCTAGCTGATAAGGGTAGCACCACTGGTATATTAGGAAGTCCCAAACTTGCACTGCCCACATCAAAGTTTCCTCAATGGCCTGTCATGTCAGGAATTTAGAGCATCTCCCCTAACATGAATGGGTGGCCACTCAGCTTTCTCCTCGGTGAGCAACTCTACAACCTGGTTCTGGAATCTCCCCCTTGTAACTCCATTTTCTCAAGTTCATCTCAAAAGTCTCAAGTGTTTAAAAACAATCCAAGTAAACCATCAGAAGATGAATGGACAAGCAAAATGTTTCTGATACAGTAGGATGTTGTTCAGGCCTAACCAGCAATGAAGTCTGGATATGTACTACAATATGAATGAGCTTTAAAACACAGAACTAATTTAAATAAGCTTGACACTGTAGAGAACAGATCAAGCACTGAATGAATGTACATTGTTGACATGACCACTGTCCTGTCAAGGACCCCAATGTCTTGGGAACAGCAAGACCTTCTGTGGTTTGAGCAGGAATGTTGAGAGAGGATACAGACAACATCAGTCACAGCTTCTTCCTTTAGGATGACTAAAGCCTGAGACAAAATCCCCATAGAGACATCCCACCAAGATCAGGTAAATCCATCTCCATGTTTAACCATATACAATAAATCCCCTTCCTTGGCTCAGATTTATAAAATATATAATATGAGTGTCCAGGCTACTGGTGCATCTCCATCAGAGCTCACATAAGCCTACAAAAGCCCAGCTTTTTTGTACATGTGTCTGTGTATCTATCCTTTCTTCATTCCTTTGTCTCCCCAGGCAAGTAAAGTCCAAAGTGATGCAGGTTGAAGCAAGACACAAAAGGACAAATATTGCATTATTCTACTATCTGAAATATATTGATAAGCAATTTCATGGAGACGGACACTAGAATAGAGGTTCAAGACAGAGATCAAATGGGAGTCACTGCTTAATATTATAGAGTTTCTATTAAAGATAAGGTTAGTGTGATGGTTTATTTTATGTTTGGCTGAGGGAGTGGCACTATTAGAAGGTATGGCCTTTGAGCTTTGGTAAGGTTTCTTTTATGAATATAGGTGCCCTTGCATTTGGGGTATAGATATTTGGGATTGAGAGTTCATCTTGGTGGATTTTTTCCTTTGATGAATAGGAACTGTCCTTCCTTATCTTTTCTGATGATTTTTGGTTGAAGTTGATTTTCTTCGATATTAGAATGGCTACTCCAGCTTGTTTCTTTGAACCATTTGCTTGGAAAGTTGTTTTCCAGCCTTTTACTCTGAGGTAGTGTCTGTTTTGACTCTGAGGTGTGTTTCCTGTATATAGCAAAATGCTGGGTCCTGTTTACATATCCAGTCTGTTAGTCTATGCCTTTTTATTGGGGAATTGAGTTCACTGATGTTGAGAGATGTTAAGGAATAGTGGTTGTTGCTTCCTCTTATTTCATATTTGGAGGTAAAATTATGTTTGAGTGTCTCTCTTCTTTTGGTTTCGTTGCAAGGAGATTACTTTCTTGCTTTTTCTAGGGTATAGTTCCCTTCCTTGTGTTGGAGTTTTCCATCTATTATCCTTTGTAGGGCTAGATTTGTAGAAAGATATTGTGTAAATTTGGTTTTGTCATGGAATATCTTAGTGTTTTGACTATTATGTGACTGGAGGAATTTCTTCTCTGCTCCAATCTATTTGGAGTTCTGTAGGCTTCTTGTATGTTTATGGCCATCTCTTTCTTTAGATTAGGGAAGTTTTCTTCTATAATTTTGTTGAAGATATTTACTGGCCCTTTTAGTTGAGAGTCTTTACTCTCTTCTATACCTATTATCCTCAGGTTTGATCTTCTCATTGTGTCCTGGACTTTCTGAGTGTTTTGAGCTAGAAGCTTTTTGTGTTTCACATGATCTTTGATGGTTCTGTCGATGTTTCCTATGGTATCTTCTGCCCCTGAGATTCTTTCTTCTATCTCTTGTATTCTGTTGGTGATGCTTGCATCTATGACTCCTGATCTCTTCCCTAGGTTTTCTATCTCTAGGGTTGTCTCCCTACATGGTATGCACTCACTGATAAGTGGATATTAACCCAAAAGCTCAAATTACCCAAAATGCAATCCACAGACCACACGAAGCTCAAGAAGGATGACCAACATGTGGATGCTTCACTCCTTTTCAAAAGGGAGAACAAAAATATTCATAGGAGGGAATATGGAAATAAAGTTTAGAGCAGAGACTGAAGGAATGACCATTCATAGCCTGCCCCACCTGTGGCCCATGTCTACTACTAATCCACCACAACTAGATAAGATTGATGAAGCTAAGAAGTGCATGCTGACAGAAACCGGATATAGATCTCTCCTGAGAGACACAGCCAGAGCATGCCAAGTACAGAGGCAAATGCTAGCAGCAAACCACTGAACTGAGAACAGGATCCCCATTGGAGGAATTAGAGAAAGGATTGAAAGAGCTGAAGGGGCTTTCAAACCCATAAGAACAACAACACCAACCAACCAGAGCTCCCAGGGACTAAACCACTACCCAGAGACTATACATGGACTGACCCATGGCTCCAACTGCATATGTAGCAGAGGATGGCCTTGTTGAGCACCAATAGAAGGAGAAACCCTTAGTCCTGCCAAGGTTGGACCCCAGCGTAAGGGAATGTTGGGGTGGGGGTAATGGGGGATGGATGGGGAGGGGAACACCCTTATAGAAGAAAGGGAGGGGGGATAGGGGGCTTATGTCCAGGAAACTGGGAAAGGGAATAACATTTGAAATGCAAATAAAGAAATATCCAATAAAAGAAAAAAAAAAAGGAAGACGGTATGGCCTTGTTGGAGTAGGTGTGTCACTGTAGGTGTGGACCGTAAGATCCTCATCCTAGCTTCCTGGAAGTCAGTCTTCTCCTAGTTGCCTTCTAACAAAGATGTAGAACTCTGAGCTCCTCCTGCACCATGCCTGCCTGGACACTGTCATGCTCCCACCTTGATGATAATTAACTGAAACTCTGAACCCGTAACCCGGACCCAATTAAATGTTGTCCTTTGGAAGAGTTGGCTTGGTCATAGTGTCTGTTCACAGCAGTAAAACCCTAAGACAGTGAAGCAAGCAACAGCTATACAGTATTGTGAATGTAATTAGTGTCAATATATTGTACATTTAAAATGGCTACAATATACTTAAGCCATGATAAATTCCCCAAAAATAAAATATACAGTATCATTCAATTCTTTGCATGAAAGCTATTCAAAATATCACTTATTCCTTATACTCAGGATTGATTATTCACGTCTTATTGGGTCGCAGATTCTTTTTTTTTATGTTGAATGTTTATAAATTTTTATTGGTCTGCAAAGAATAGTCCAGAGTGCCGAGCTTTGTCACCAGCATTTAGAACTACCGCCCATCAATTGTGAGACCCTGAGTCAATTTCCTAACAATTGAAAGGCTCCAATGTTGGCCTGCTGGAATATTGGAGCTGCCAATTACACAGGGTCTGTGTGAGGATTAAATGAGACAATGGACCTGAAATATCTACATAGAAAAAGTGTTTGGTTGACTTGTCTCTTCCCCACTTGACTCACTGAGACCTGAGGCTGGCCTCACACAAATTCCAGAATCAGCTCACAGCAGGTCACAATGCTTAATGAATGAGCTGGGTTTGTAAGTCTCCCACACAGTGAGAAGGGTCCAGGGAAGTATGTGCAAAGGCCAACAGGTACAGAATCTAAAATTCTGCAAATTTCTCTGAAGATAACTAAAAGACAATTCTGCCAGTCTATTGATCTTTGAGTAATTGCTTCGGATAAAAGGCTTAAAAGTCTGTGCAGGAAGCCAGCCACCTATGGTGGCTTAGTTGGTAGAGTGCTTGCCTAGCCCTGGGTTGATGCAATCCTCCTCATTGTGTAAACCAAGTGTGGTGATGTTCTCCTATAATCCTAGAGCTGTGGGGATGACGGCAGAAAAGATAAAAGACCTGAGGTCATCCTCAGTTACATGATGATTTCAAGGCCAGTCTGGGCTATGTGAGACTGCCAAAAAGAAAAAAGTTTACACAGGGAAAATGGTACAGGCAGGTTCTATTTTTTCCCACAAACAAGTGATTTTCAGCGCGTGAATTGTAATGGTTATCTGTGACCTATGATAGCTATGTAGCTTCCCTAGTCCAACAGGACACGCAGTCTTTCAGATAATTAACGAACGTATAGATTTCAAAAATCTTCCTGTCTTAGGTAATGTTGTATTGCTGTGAAAAGACACCATGGCCAAGAAAACTCTTATAAAAGAAAGCGTTTAATTGGGAGCTCGCTTACAATTTCAGAGGTTTAGTCGATTATCATCATGGCAGGGAGCATGGCAGACGTGGTGCTAAGCAGTAACTGAGAGCTTTTACATCCCAGATCCCCAGGCAAGAGGCAGAGAGAGAAAAACACTGGGTGTGGCAGGAACTGTTGAAACCTCAAAGCCCGTCCCCACCTACATATCTCTACCAACAAGTTCACACCAACTTCAACAAGGCCAAATCCCCTGGTCCTTCTCAAACTGTTCCACTAACTGAAGACCAAGAATTCAAATATATGGGGAGGTGGGGCATTCTCATTCAAATGACCACATTTCCCGAGGAATTTTTCAAGACAGGTTGGCCTTACTTTTCACAGGCAGTGGGAAGCCATGTTTTGGTTTGGGTCTTTAGCTCTCATTTGAGAATAGCATATAATTTATAGAAATGTTGCTAAGTTAATACAGTCTCCATCTAGCTCTCCCCAGCGTCTCCTGATCTTAACACCCTCAGAACTGCATGAGCATCTGCTCATTATTTCAGACAAAACTGGAGATTTCACCACTTTTTCTAACAACATCTTTTCTAGAAGCCAATCAGGCTCTCATTACATTTACTCACTCCTGCATGTACCTGGTCTTCTCCAATCTCTAAAAGTTCCTCAACCTTTCTTGTTTTTTCAGGACTTGTGCACATTCAGAAGATACTAATCAAGTACTTTGTAGTTCATCCCTCAATGTTTATTTATCTGCTATTTATTTCCTTACGACTGGATACTGAAGAGACAAAGGAAAAGGTTGAAGAGTTCTGACATTCCCCGATGCGATGACGTCAACAGTGGCCCAACGGAACACAAAGCAAAGGATGTGCTATAAAGACAGGGGATGGTTTAACTGTTGCACACGTCAGATCTTCCAGCCGGAGCAGTTTAACAATCAACTGGAAGCCTTGCCTGATACTTAGATAAGAAGATCAAGCTGAAGGCACAAATTGTGCAGAAAATGTTGGCCCTCCAACCGGTTGAGAGGTTGTATAAAATCACTCAGTGATTTGCAAGCTGAGGAAAGGATCGACAAACACGGTTGGAAATTTAGATAACATTTAAGATTGGACTGAGGGAAGAGAAGCTAATAAAGGAGATGGCAGAGAGCAAAGAGGAAAACCAGATGTGAAGAGGGTCTAGAAAGTCAGAAGAAAGGGCTAGAGAGATGGCTCAGTGGTTAAGAGCACTGGCTGCTCTTCCAGAGGTCCTGAGTCCAATTCCCAGCAGCCACATGGTAACTTATAACCACCTGTAATGAGATCTAATGCTCTCTTCTGGTGTTATAGTATACTTAATTATGTAAAAATTAAATCTTTTTTTTTATTTTAAAGAATGTCAGCGCTGCTTAGGAGATAAGGCTGTCTCTATTCAATTCGGCTCCCAGCTATGTATTCCCATTTGTCAATAAAGAATTGCCGCTGCACAGCCAATAGCTAGGCAGGAAGACTGAGGCAGCCAATGTCTAGGCAGGTAGACTGGGGCGGGACCTGGGAATTTACCTAGGCTAGGAACTGGAGAGAGGAAAGGAGACAGAGCCAGTCAAGGCTTTCAAAATTAACGTGTGTGTGTGTGTGTGTGTGTGTGTGTGTGTGTGTGTGTGTGTGTGTGTGTGTGTTTGTGTGTGTATGTGTGTGTGGCATTCAGACAGAGCAGTTAGCTAAAATTACTGCTATCTACAGAGGACACTTAGGGACATAGGACACCTCTACTTCTATCCTTCCTTCCTTGTTGGATCAGAAACCCTGGCAAGCCAATGGGCAGGAGATTGAAGGCTAGGCAAGACTCTTGCTTTGAAAATTACTTTGTAGTCCAAAGCAGAAGAGGTACTATTGCTAAAAGTATGCATGAATCCTTAGTGTGAGGCAGGTGAAGGTAGAATTGTCGAGCCCCTCACAGTGTACACACGGGAACCAAGAAAAAGTAGAAAATGATACAGAAGTTCGTTTTCATAAACGCTTACGTTTAGAATAGCTATTGTCAACACAGTCAAAAGTGGGATTGCTTAAACCGCAGTAACCCTGTTTCGTGCTTTATACCCATGATTTGGTTTTGGAAGTCAGTCAACTGACAGTGCTCAACCGGTCTGAGAACAATAAGGCAGCGTGTTTCCTGGCGTTGCAGACATACACTGACGGCTGCCTGTGGCTGAAACGCCACAGTAAGCATCAAAAGAACAATCTACGTTCATTCTTTACGTGGGAGCAAATGTTTAGACTCATCTGAACAAACAACTTTGACTTATTCATGTAAGCTACATTTTTATAGAACAAATGCATTGAAAGCATAAACAGTTCTAGGCTGAAATGGGAACTGTTTATTTATTGAATCGCCCGTAAAAATAATAATATGAGTCACAGAAGTTTGCTATTCTCTTCTGAAACACAGCCTAGGATTTTTTTTTTTTTGATGTAGACAAAACATACAGTCCAGTCATCTATAAGTAACACAAAAGGAGATGCTTTTTAAATAACTAAGAGCACTGGTTTTAATCAAACGTTAGCTGACTATAGCTGGACGTTTGAACTCTATTTACCATACCTTGCTATATTATTCTATACTGAGGACCCACTGTGATTATAAGTGTATTATTCAATCAAACATGGTATAGAATCTATACTATAAATGGAGCTACAACTCAGAAAGTCTCTTGGCCAAGGACAGAATGAGGTTTTAAGCATCTTAAAGATTAAGCAATTTGGGAGGCCATTTTTAAAATTTATTCATTTGTTCATTTTACTTCCCAATATCAGTCCCCCTTCTCCTCCCACACACACAAAGGTCCTCCCCACACTCCCCCCACTACTTCTCCTCTGAGAAGGGGGAGACACACACCCTGCCCTCAATCCCTGACACTATTAATGATACTCGGTTATGCTTACAGACAATAGCCTAACATGACTGTCCCCTGAGAGACTCCACCTAGCAGCCAATGGAAAGAGATCCAGAGACTTATAGCCAAACATTAGATGGAGCTGGGGTGTCTTATGGAAGAGCTGGAAGACATTTTGAGTCTTGGGGAAGAATTAGAGGAAGGATTAGAGGAAGGAAGAGGACAGGGACCCCACAGGAAGACCAACAGAATCAAGTAACCTGGACATTTGGGGCCTCTCAGAGACTGAACCACCAACCAAACAGTGAGCGCGGGAGGGACCTAGGTCCCCCAAACATGTGCAGAGATGCATAGCTTGGTCTTCATGCAGGTCCCGCAACAACTGGAGCAGGGGCTGTCTGTGAATCTGTTGTCCGCCTGTGGAATCCATTCCCCTAATAAGCCACCTTGTCTGGCCTCAGTGGGAGAGATGTGCCTAGTTCTGCAGGCAGGCCATTTTTAAGAACACAGGATTGCAAACTGAGTCTGCACCACAACCCTTCCTTTCTAGAACTTAGATATTTAAGAAATCCCAAACTGAATTATCTACAGAGCCCTCCGAGCTCCCCCAGCACATTACAGCACGTAGCGTGTTACTGTGACTTGAAAGTTCTCAGTACCCCCGAGGTAAAGCGGAACAAATGTAAGAATGCTCTACAGGATTAACCACAGCATAATCCTGACTCCACTGGGAAGGCTCTTGGATCCTCTTCAACTCAGCACTGAGAGACTCCCAGGATCTCACAGTCGGGAGGACCAAGCCGAGGCTTTTTATTGTGAGAGCATGCTTTACGTGCAAGCAGAGACCATGTGCTCCAGAGGGAGCAGGCCGACTTGAGAGACTGCCAAAGAGCAGAGCCCCGCCAGTTGACTGCAGCTCCAGTTTGCTGAGAGCTGGTCTTCTGAGCCAGGGCTGCGAGGGCCCAGTCACCAAGCCTGGAAGAGGCTTGACCCAATCTAAAAGAATATAACCGAGGAGAGAAAGCAGAGGGCTACAAGGAAAGAAAGCAAAAGCGAGGGGCTGTCCATGCTCTTGAACCACAATGAGGCTGTCCTGATAGAAACCCTCTGAAATGGAAACAGCCACAGGAGGGAATCTTCACTGTCAGAGAGGGAATAAGCTTTGCTAACAGGAGCAATGAAAGCAAACACCAGGGAGATATTTTCTTCATATTCTCTCTCTCTCTCTATCTCTATCTCTCTCTCTCTCTCTCTCTCTCTCTCTTTCTCTCCCTCCCTCTCTCCCTCCCTCTCCCCCTCCCTCTCCCCCATCTCTCTCCCTCTCTCTCTCTCTCTCCACACACACACACACACACACACACACACACACACACATATATACACACACACAAACCATCCAAGACCCTTGCAGTTCACTTTATTCATGTTCACACAACAAATTGTAGGTAGTAATAGAGCTTCCTTTCCTTTGAAGGTGGGAATATTGTGTGTGTGAGAGAGAGGGGAGAGGAGCAA
The DNA here is from genome assembly GCF_021556685.1 of Rattus norvegicus. Lineage (NCBI taxonomy): Eukaryota > Metazoa > Chordata > Mammalia > Rodentia > Muridae > Rattus > Rattus norvegicus. The sequence continues at coordinate 45,663,082 of NC_141553.1, forward strand.
TATCAGAATTATCTTACTAGCTCATCTGGAAAACCCCTTCATTTAGGGAAAGTCACCATAGCTCACACAGGGTAGTGTTGAACTCAACTGTAGACCTTTCTGGGTGAGTCCTGATCAAACCTTTCCCAACTTCCCTGTATGCAGAATGGGAGACACTTAACATTTACCTCTCCGGAGGACAGAAAAGACTAAAGACAAACCAAGTTTCAAATACATTGCCAGCACCTACTAAGTATGAAATGGAGTAGTTGGTTAACTACAGTGCTCTGCTCATGGAGCTGTTATTATTTCCAGTAGGCATCACTTGGCTTCCTCTTAACCCACTACGCCAGTCACTTCACAGTCCGAGGGAAAGATGGCCCAGTGTTCTCTGGAAAGTGGAGATTGCTTTTCAGTCTTTATTGTTGATTTGCTTCTCTAATGAGAAATAATAGGTCCGTTCTAATTTTTTAATATGAAAGTCACCAACTGTAGGCCCCCAACTTGAACATTTCTATTAAAAATGCTTGTTACCACTAAAATTGTGTTCTGAATAATGCCCTGAAGAAGAACACACCATTCGAGAACGTGTCCCTGTGTCCCTGACATCTTATTAAAGGAACACTGTGTGTTTACATCTTAGCCTTCTGGAATTCTGTTCTCAGAAGGAAACAGGGACTTGCTGCAGAAGTAGCAAGTACGATCTTTGGCCCTGGGAAGCTTATGATTTAATAGAGCGATTGGCCGAACGCAGAGCCACATAATAAATATGGCAGAAGCAAACATTTATGCACAGCTGAGCCCAGCTGCATGGGTTTACACAGGTGCTAAATCGCAGCAGCAAGAGACAAGTTAAAGACAGCCGGGCTTTTTACAGCACTTGCCAACTGGAATACAGAGCAATATAAGATGAGGAAATGCTTCCTTGGTGCGGAACAATGGTGAGGCTAAGGAAACTCAAGGACCAGTGGAGCAAAAAGAAACTCCTGATTATAGGAAGAGCAAATGCAGCAGATTAGACATGAGTCAAGTCGGTTGTGGTTGAAAATTATTTATTGAGTATGTCCACTGTGTCGGGAGTTGGGCTTTCGGTGAGTCATGCCGTTTAACTCTCTGAGGCTTGGGAAAATTCAATGAATTGACTGAAATTAGTGTCCAAATGTCAGCAAATTCCTTGTCTGAGACTTGATGCTGGTTTGGTCCGGCCCCACGCTGCCTTCTACAGCATTTACTGTACTTTCTTGCTGTGGTGTAATAAAGGAGGAAAAACTAGGACTATTTGAGGAACAGCCAGGGAGATTCATGACTCCTTATCCAGCCCCGCCAAGCCACAAATGGAAATCGCAACAGTTCCAAGACTTGTTGAAGAAGCCAGGAAGTGGGGATGGGGCAGGCTGCCCACAGCATGAGGGTAGGGTGGTGTTGGGGATGGGGGGGTGTCAGTTTGGGGAGGTATACAGAGATAGGCTGACCCAGGAAAGTTAAGCCATCCCAACTCTGCATGGAGGTAACCAGGAAGTGACACCAATTGGTAGCTGAACAGGGAAAATACCTGCTGCCCTAGTTTACAAAGCAGTGAGTCCCTGGAGATCATGTCCCTTAATCTAGCCACTAACACAACAGGGAGTTTGGGAACAGAAAAGACTGGACTTAAATCCTATCGACTCTGTGACCTTGGATAAGCTTTATTCTAGGTACAATTTATAATGTATGCACACTGCGTCTAGTTTAGCTTTATGGAGACGATCAATCGGTATGATACACAAGTAACACAAAGAGTTTGGGCCATTGACGGTGGCCAGATGAATCCGGTATTGCTGTTGGACACATCATAAGACAAGCAAAACACTTATCAAGCTCTTAAAAGCAATCAGAGGCACCCTTTTTTCCCCCTTCTCCGTGTAGCTATCTCACTCATCTTCCTGTTATACAAAATCTGCCACTAAGGTTGTGTGTGAGGCAAGTGCATTTTTCTGAGTGGTGTTTGTGTGAAATGAACTTCCTGGGTTAACTCCAGTCCCCAGGAGCACTGGTAACCAGGCCCTGTCATTGCAGGTAAGTGACCACCCTCCTGATCTGAACACTTCTGCTCAAGCTTTGAGTTCCTCTCAGGCTTCCTGTGATGCCATATCAGATACAATTACGCCGAAGTTGGCGCTACTGCTTAACGACGACGACGACCGATGACGACACCCACATTGCCAGGGGTTTTGTTTGGGTGCCGCTCTGTCAGAATGAAGTGGTATGGGGCCATGAGTGCGGTCTATTGCAGCTGTTCATCATTACCCAGACAGGACGAAGAAGCTTCCCAATTAACCTTAGTGCATAATAAAGCCAATCAGCAAACGAAAACAAGAATTTCTCACTTACTGAAATGATATTTCACTTGTAATTGCTGCTTAGGAATGTCAAATCAAGAAGAAAACATTAGGGAAATTGCTCTCCTCCCACAAATTGATGTTTGGTGACTTTTTTTTTTAAATCAAGACTATCATTTGATAGACTAAGGTATTTTCTCCTAACTTCAGGATAATCTTAGAAATGTATCTTGTCTTTTGATGTAAAATTGCATACTAACGTTTAAAATATAAAAATTATGACGCACATTATTTTTTTCTCACCGGTCCTGCGGCTTAAGCTCTAGGTGTCAAGAATGGATTTGTCAAATCTATTTTCTTTACAAGCATGTTTACTAATTTCAGAGAAAGAAAACAATATAAAAAATTTCAGCATTCATGTAATTAAGAGATAGGTCAAAAAATGACCATAAAATAAATAGGACAATTTGCTAGTTAAACGATACGGTTTTTGAAATCATACTACATATATGTATCCATGTGCTAGCCTGGGTGGACAGTACAGGATTAAGAGAGAACTAATGTCATTCATTTTGCATGAATTCAGCAACTAAACTGACTGGATTTCTTACAGTTAGGAAGCATTGGCACTACCCTAAAACCTGCAGCCTAGCTATGAACCTATTGTGCATAAAATTAGAAGAAAACAACTTAATGATTATAGACACACAGAAGTAGCAGAAAACCTACACCCAGAGTTCATGGCATCATCTTTATCCTTTGTACTCAATCTCAAAACCAGAAAATTGATGCTGGTACATTACTGTATTAGCCAGGGTAAAGTTATGGAATATATAGAATGAAATTCATCAACATATACATATGCATCAATATATGCATCAACATATACATCAACATCAACATATGCTACACATACATCGTATACATATACATATATACACATATATTCATATATACACATACACACATATACGTAACATATACATAATTAGAATGGTTTACAGACTATAGTCCAGCTAATCCAATAATGACTGACTATGACATAAAACTCAAGAATCCAGAAGTTGTTCAGTCCATGAGGCTGGATGTCTCAGCTGGTCTTCAGTATATGCTAGAATTCTGAAGAAATGGTCTCTAATGTCAGTGAAGGAATGGATGTGCCAACAAGGCAGGGCAAGCAGGCAAAGAGCAAACTCCTCCTTCTTTGGTGTCCTTTATATAGGCTTCCACCAGAGGGTGTGGCCTAGATTAGATCTGGATTAAAGATCTCGATTAAAGGTGTGTCTTCCTGCCCCTGAAATGCAGATTAGTAGACCGTCCCAGCTCAAATTTAGCAGAAATCCCTCACAGGTGTGCCCTCCATTTCTGGGTTTTAGTTAATTTCAGATGAAGCCAAGTGGACTGCCAAGAAGAGCCTTTATAATTACCGATAACAAATTGCCTATTTTATTCAATCTCTAGTCGTTTTTACATGCCACTTGCTTGTGAGGAGAATGTTAACGTATGATGGATATAAATGAATGGATGTGGCTGTCCATGGCTCTATGTACTCCATTCTTCTGGGTAGAACTTTGGAATCATCAGCACAATGTGGCTATAGAATTATTCTGTCAGCACAAAGGAAGCCCCTAGACTACCCTTTCTTAGTCATGCCCCTCCTCGTTCTTGGTACTCACTAATCGACTCTCCTTCTTATAGGCTTTTTTAAGGTTATAAAATTAGGACTACAGCATATTACCTTTTGAGATTGCTTTTATTGCTTTTGAGATCCATCTCAATTGTTGTTTGTGACAAAAATTGACTCAGTTGTTATTGGGGATTTCCATTTCATGACATGAAGAATTCACCTGTTACAAGGACATTGAGTTGTCCTCAATTTTTGGCTTAGAATTAAAGCTGTTGTTTGTTATGAACATCCATATAGGTTTTTTTTTTTTTTTGGTCAATCCTCTGGAACAAATACCCAGCAGTGCAATGTCCTGCAAGACAGGAAATTATATCTGAGCCTGATTTCTACACAGACACCAGAAATAGAAAAAGAAGTTTCCCAAAATCCTTTGCTGGGTTCCCATAACCAATATTGCAGGTAACAAAACCCATCTCATTAATAGTCTCTTCCAAACCTTGCATTCTAATTATCCGGAGAACTTTTGAGCATTTGCTCCCTCCCCCCAAAATAAGAACTCAAGTTGACAAAAAAATCTGGTACATAAATATTCATAACAGCCTTAATCCTAATAGGCAAAAATCGGAAACGACTTAAATGTCCTTCAGATGGGTGAATTATTCCTCCTGTGCCTCCAATTCCTCTCTACATTTCTCCAACAGTAGTAATGACTTATCTGCAGCTCATCCAGTATTCTATTGTGTTTTGTACAAAATCGCTGCGGTTACAACTTGAAAGTCCTCCAAAGGAAGCCGAAGCAGGCACAACATTTGAAAACCGTTCTGCTCCCACAGTTGGGAAACAGTGTACGTATTTGTTCAGTCTTCTGCGGTGCACGTATTCATCCATCCAACAACTATTGGCTCAGGACCTAGTATGTACCCAAGTCCTGGAGAGGCCTACTGTGGTTATTTCAAGAAATCGCAAGGCCTTAGTGCGAAGTTGCACTGATGAAAGAACCCAGAAGTATAACACATGGGAAGGAGTAAGGCCAGGAATTCAGAAAGCTGAGGACAATATCCTGAAAAAGAGACGTTTGAGAGGTCTCTGCCATTGCAGTGTATTGTATACAAATGCAATGTACAAACACACACACACACACACACACATACACACACACATACACACACATACACACACACAAACACATACACACACACATATACACACACACATAAACACATACACATATACACATACACACACATGCATATATATATACATATATATATGTGTGTATATATATATATGTATATATATATATATATATATTCTTACAATGAGAAGGAACACAAAATCCAAAGGAGATGACTTGTCAAAGAGAAGTAAGGAAAGGGTAGAGTTTCCCTATACCATAGGAAAGTGTGTTGAAAGATGCTAACAAAATGGCAGGTAGGTTTATTTAAAAAAAAAGAAAAAAAAAGAAAAGTAAGAGATTATGTCTAGAACAGAAAGAAAAAGGACAAAATGAATCAATCAGGCATTTTGGCCGTATTACTTTTGTGTCTTTGACACAAAATATATCAGTAATATCAGTAAATACGGACCAGTGGCTGTGAAAGAGTTAAGTTTTCCTTAAGTGAACAGGAAAGGCCAACTGCAAGTTGAAGGACTTCCGAAAACTCAATAAGAAATAGCTCTTACCCATTAAACCCTATTAGCGTCATGGCTTTTTGTTTCTGACCCTGCCCATGAGTAGTTAGCCTCAACTTCAGGGTCAAGAGATGTGCTTCAGGCACTTACTTGAGATTCTGGCTTTTATGGACCTAAACTTTGTGTTAATCCAAATGCTCTCTGGTGGAAAAAAACTGTTCAGTTCCCCTGACTAATCTGCACCCCACTCCCAACCCCCGAGAGAGCAGAGGGTAGCAGGCTTAGTGGAGGATTAAAGCATAAAGTCCTAACTGAAACACTTTCCTGGGAATGAGAAGGTGACGTCTTCACTTAACCGCTGAAATAGCAAGAAGACTGAAAAAGCAAAGAAAATCAGTAACGTTACAATTCTCAAAGATTCACTGAAAAGAAAACACAAAGCCTCATTTCACTGAGGAGCTTTGCTGTTCAAGTACAATTGGATGGCATTCACTTGGGGATGTCTCAGTTGGCTGAATTTATGAACTGAGGATAATGTCCTGGAAAAGAGACATTTGAAAAATCCCTGCCAATGCTGATATATATGCTGGTGTGTGTGTGTGTGTGTGTGTGTGTGTGTGTGTGTGTGTGTGTATGTGTAAATCATACATATTTACAAGGAGCAAGGTCAGAAGTAGGAACCCCCAGGGGACGTCATCACTAACCTGATAAAGACCAAGAGCTGCCACCAAGCTCTCTACACAGAGCCAGGACCACAGAGAAGTAACTAAGGACTTTGCTGAGCAGGAGGGCAGATCTCCCGGTCCACAGGGCTATTTCAAGGGACTACAAGGCAAAGCGTCTGAAATCCGGGCTCACCCTTCATGAGTTTCCAATCTAGAATGCAACGATGGGGAAGAAGATGAGACCAACGTATCAATAGTCACTGAAAGTAAAATTAAAATGGAGGAAAAGAAAACTGTATAGTCTCACTGATTCTTTCCTCCGCTACTAGCTGTGTGAAAGTCCTTTGAAGATTCTGAGCTCTCAAATGGAAGGGGCCCATGGATAGCTTGTGAGTCAGTTTGTGAGCAGAGGTGAAAGAAAATGCTCACATCTAGAACTGAAGGAAAGAGAGGTGCGAGCGTGTAAGCCTGCAATCGTGCAAGCCAACAATGGGAACCAACAATTCCCAGTCATCGCTGCATCTTCATTAAGTACCTTGGAGCAGCAGTGTATTGCATTCATTACAATGATGTCTGAGGGTGAAGTGGGGTGGGGGATATGACTCTTGAGAGGCAGCTCCTCTAATATCAGTATGACTGGCCCTTAATGTGAGAATGCATGAAAATGTCCTTCAAATGCTGTTTTTTCCCAAATATGTCTCTCCCAGACTTATCTAAATATTAAATGTGGATAGGTGTGGTGGTTTGAATATGCTTGGCCCAGGGAGTGGCACTATTAGAAGGTGTGGCCCTGTTGGAATAGGTGTGGCCTTGTTGGAGTAGGTGTGTCACTGTGGGTGTGGGCTATAAGACTCCCATCCTAGCTGCCTGGAAGTCAATATTTTCCTAGCAGCCTCCAGATGAAGATGTAGAACTTTGAGCTCCTCCTGCACTAGGCCTGCCTGGACGCTGCCATGCTCCCACCTTGATGATAGTGGCTTGAACCTCTGAACCTGTAAGCCAGCCCCAGTTAAATGTTGTCCTTCTAAGAGTTGCCTTGGTCATGGTGTCGTTTCACAGCAGTAAAACCCTATCTAAGACACTAGGCAAGTAAAACACGAAGTTTCTAACTATGTTTCCCCTTCCTACCTCCCACCGTTTGTCTCTTACTCTTTGTCCTGAGTCCTAAAAAGTGGTTTGATTTTCCCCTTATCGATAGCCAAAAAGAACTACAGAGTGTGATTTGAAGAAATAACATTATATTATGGAAATATTTGGGGGTTTCATCTTTTGAGATAGGGTCTCACTATGTAGCGTTGGCTGGACTGGAGTTACTATGCAGACCAGGGTGGCCTTGAACTCCGAGATCCATTTGCATCTGCCTGGAATTAGAAGCTTCAGTATTATGCCCAGTTGTAGCAACTCTTCACTTATTAAGAGATGACAACATATGTGAATGGAGGCATTCATTCTCTAGGTGGAAATGCCGGTTATAGGACACAGAAGGGAGATGGGTTTTCACTCTAGAACGCTTATTCCACGCCCCATTGCACCATTTTCAAATTCTATATGCTCATGGTGAAAGCAGAGTTTGCCACCTTACGTTTTTGTAAATTTATGAGGATTAGAGAGTATTTTCTCCATCTTCCAATTTAACATGACTTTGAAAATTACCTCAGACTTCCAAGCAAGAAAAGGACAGAAATATTATTATAGCTAAGCAACAAGGATTCCTTCCAGGGCACAGCAAGGTCCGTTTTAGAGTCTGCCTTGGCAACGCTGAGAAAAGTGTTCGGTCCTCACAAGCCTTGCAGACCCAGCCGGCAAGCATCCTTGTCTGTGTGAGCATGTGTCTCCTACCAGCAGACATATTAAACCTGAGCATGTTTATAAGTTCCTCCTCAGCCATTCTCTCTGTGACCTCCTTACAGCACCAGCTCCTCTCTCCCACAAGAGCGGAGCTGCAGGATGGTGCGAGGAAATGATTTCATCTGGGTGGAGAAGGAAAAAGATAGAACTTCAGTCCCCCAATTGCAAGTCCAATGTGCTGCCTAAGAGAAACAGCTGGCTCTCCACAGACTGAGTCTCTTGCTCCAACAGCCTCCCCTAGGGAGGGAAGACGCAGGGTGGATTCAGGGACGGGATGCATGCCATCAGACCAGCTTCTTGATTACATGTCCTAATTATCTCTATCTTGGAGTTCTTGCCCTTTTTGTTTCAGCAATACTTGTCTTCAGAGGAGGGGAGCTCTTCCCTGACTCTAAGCCTCCTCTTCTGTGGGTGTGACTATAAGTCTCCTGCTTAGGTTCTTGCATAACTGCTAATCCTGAACACTAACCTACAACTATACATTTTTTTAAAAACATAAAGACCTTTTCAAAAGATACATATACATATACATATATATATATATATATATATATATCTCCCATATATTAATGTTTTTGAATGCTCGGCCATAGGGAGTGGCCCTATTAGTAGGTGTGGCCTTGTTAGAGGAAGTGTGCTACTGTGGAGATGGGGCTTTGAGGTCTTTTTTTTTTTTCCTTTATCTTCCTCTTTATTTTTTTTTTTAATTTAGAGAATACTTTATTAGTTTTTGTAATCAAACCCACGTATATAAGACCTTACATATTTAATACAGTGTGTTACCCCTGTACAAATGGAAAAAACTTAAGTTCAACATTTCTAGACCAATATGGCTGTTAATTTCTGTACAGTGCCAACTCAACACTTAAATGCTCAAGCTACATCCAGTGAGAATCACATCCAGTTTCCTCTTGGCTGCCTGTGGCTCAAGATGGAGAACCCTCAGCTCCTTCCCCAGCACCATGTCTGTCTGACTGCAGGCTGCTATGCCTCCCACCATCCTACTAATGGACTGAACCATTGAAACTGTAAGCCAGCCCCAATTAAATGTTGTCCTTTATTAGAGTTGCCTTGGTCGTGGTGTCTGTCCATAACAATAGAAATCCTAACTAAGGCACTATCCAAAGCCAGAGAAGCAGTTCTCCTCCGAAGGGAAAACTTGCCAAAAGCCAGGAGCTAATGAAACCTACTCTCATTCTACCATCCTTTATGTCCTGCCTGCTACACCAAAGAGGTCATGAAGAGACAGCAGAGTGGACTGTATTCAGAGTCGGGATCACAAAGAGAATGGGTGCTGCTATAGGTCAAATGCATAGTTGAAGGGATGAAACCAACCTCTAGGCTCAGCAGGATAGCCTTCTGGGGAGCTCAGAGCTGGGAATAGCTGTGAGTTTAATACGTTACTACCACATGCTTTCTTCCTACTCTCTTCACCAAGGCATCCTTGTCTTGCATGGTTTTTTTTTTTTTTTTTTTTTTGTTCTTTTTTTCGGAGCTGGGGACCGAACCCAGGGCCTTGCGCTTCCTAGGTAAGCGCTCTACCACTGAGCTAAATCCCCAGCCCCGTCTTGCGTGTTTTAAGCAGAATAATGTTCGTGTGCAGCCTACAGAGCAGGAGAATGTTACCTCTGCAGTAGAATATTGAATGTTCTCAGGTAAAAGTGGCTCCTAGAAGAATCATTACCTTCCCCAGAGATGAGCAAGGGTCTATTACAAACTCTGTGAAGGAAGCATGTTATGATGCCCCGTGCTACAGATCGTTCTAGGTTCAGTCAGTTTGGAGGAAGAGTGGAGTCAACGTTAACTTTAGAGCTTTGTCAGATGTATATTTCATGTTTATGTTAGTTGTTCAGTAAAATGAGTTGCATAGAGTTATGGATTCAGCCCTTCTCAATAAACCATTTTATTCCTGTATGAATCTCCAAGTTAACGAGTTTTTCCAAGGATTGTTTTTGGAAAAATCCTTGAATTGGGGGATTGGTGTGGAAGAAAATACCGTATTTAGCAAAATGCTGGGATCTGCAGTAGGCACTCAAGAATGTTACATTATGTAAAGTTATCCCTCCCAGATTGTTGTAACTGTGTGTAACATAAGGAGAGGAGGGGCTCTGGGAGGCAGCTCAGAGGCTGTCTTCCAAGTATGTGTCAAGAACTTCATAATGCAACTTTTAAGACTTCAAGGCTTTCTTTACTTACCTGGAATTAGTTGGGTACTTTTTTTTTGAAGGGGGAGCAGGGTTTGTTTACTAAATAGCCAAATTTTAACCCTAAAAATAGTTCAGCAGAGAATTTAGACCAGAATTCAGGTTCTGTTTCAGCTCTGATATTTGATTGTTAAATTATTGATCAACAAACTGACCCTTAGTATCTCTCTGTTTACAATTGGAAAGAAACAACCACCACACTACCTTAAATATGGATATTTGGTTATTACCATGGACCTAATTCTTACTCTAGAAGGCTGTATACATCACAGATGTCCAAATCAACAATATAAGCAAGTCGGCCCCTGCTTACCAAGTTCCAGAAAAGGGTTTCAAGTTTCCAAGCCTTTCACTAGACATAGAGTTGAGGTATTTTGAGCTTCCTCAACAATCATTTTTATGATGCCACATATTATGCCAGATTCCAAAGCATTCGTTATTACTGAGAAAAAATATTATAAAACATTAGATACTCACACATCATCTAAATTTTGGTTAGACTATTATCTAAATCAGAACTGAATTGAGTCATATAAAGGGAAAGGCAAGAAAAACCTATTTATTCTAACAATCTTTGAATAAAATTTGCCAGATAATTCCACAATTATCTGGCTGGCCAGAGATCCATGGACCATGGCGGGTTGGAGTGGAGTGTCCAGAGAAAGAGTAGGATTAAGGCCTGTCCAAACCCCAGAAACCTCATCCTGAGATCGACTAGAGTAGGATTGCTCCTCCCTGCTCAGGCCTGTGTGTCCTACACACAGATTTTTGTCCCCACCCAAGAGTTCACATAGCCCAGGTTAAACTTCCTTTTGCCTTATATGGTCAGGTCTGGAAGCACCTGGAATTCCTTCTTATATAAATAACTAAGGCATCCTCAGCACCCTGGCCCCAGCCAATGACATACACTCACTCTAAAAGTCCCTACCACTCCCCAAAATGGTTAAAGAGCCTTTGCCTCCACTCCCCTGGCCCCCGATTCAAATGAGCTGTCTCACTGAAGCTGACCTCTGAGAGTCAGTTCTCAACCTGCTCACAGCTGCCGGAAGTCTCTTCAACTCCCAGCCATTCTGCCTCGATTCCCCTCTCAGCAACCAATAGGGAAGTGGGGCCAGAATGGCAGATAATAGCAAGCTCAATGGGACATGAGACAAACACAACCAAGAACCTCTCTACTTCCTTCAAGAAGGAGGGGATGTGGCAGTAGTGAGCCTTGAGCTGGAGTCGAACTTCAGCTACATAGTGAGAGCTTGTCTCCAGAGATGAGAGGAGTGATGGGTTGGGGGTAGAGGTCCTACTTTTTGAGTCTACGTAGTCATGACTCTTAGAACTGGCTTCCATCAGTGGGACATTAACACACTTCACAAACGCTGAATGTGACTGTGTGCGTTGAAGCTGTGACCCTGCCATATCAAGTGAGGATGACTAACCTTCTAGAAAATGGTCACCCTTCTGAAAGAGAGCCAAGAGTCCCAGCTGATGGCTACCTTACTTCCCAAGGCTGAGCCATTACCACCCACAGCTGACTTCCTAAAGACACCTGTGAAGACGTAACAATTCAAATTGCCCTCCGGACCAATGTAGCCCAGATTTCTGACTCTAGAATCATAAACTAAGTAAATGGTAGTTGCTAAGCACCACGATTTGGGTGGTTCATGAGTCCATCTTAGACAACTGGTGTGTCCATTTCCACTCTTCCTGAATGCCAGGATACAAACTAGTTCAGTGGATTCAGGGGACAGTAGCCTAATCACCTCTAACTTTTAATCCATACTGACTTATTATTTTAGACTTAATATCTAAGCCATCACTACATACAAATTAACATTGATTTGTCACTAATTATTGGTAAGAAAGAAGTATTTGCCCCATATCCTAGTTTACATCTCTGGTGCTGTGATAAAACATTGACCAAAAACCACCTTGGGGAGGAAAGGGTTTATTTGGCTTACATGTCTCAACCACAATCCATCATAATCGGAACCCAAAGCAAGAACCTGGAGGCAAGAACTGAAGCAGAGACCATGAAGGATGCTGCCTATTGGCTTGATAACTATGGCTTCTTTAGTTTGCTCCTTACACCATCCAAGACCATCTGCCTAGGGGTGTGTCACCACCCTTATTGGGTTGGACCCTCCCACTTTAACCATCAGTCAAGAAAATACCTCATAGACTTGCCTACAAGCCAATCTGATAAAGAAAATCTTCAATCAAGTTTCCTTTTTCCTAGACGACTTTAGCTTGTGTCAAGTTCACAACAGCAGCAACAACAACAAAAACAACAATCAAACAGCACTGATAATAAGTTCCTATGGCTGGATCCTTGTCTTATACTGGTTACTGCCAATTGGCTTGTGGTACCTGGAATGGATGTGGCCATTTTCTTTCACTCTAGAATGAAACCCAAAGCTCCCTCACATCCTAGCCCTGTAAGGAGCTCTCTGGTCCTGTTTGTGGGAAAAGCTACATTTCTATTATCCAATGGGAGACTTGCCAGTTCTTTGGATCCTAGCTGATACTTTTAAAAATGTTTTAGATATATTTGTTTTATTTTATGTGTAAAAATGGTCTGCCTTCATGAATATCTGTGTACTACATGCCTGTCTGGTGCCAGTCATGGTAAGAAGAGGGCATCAGATCCCCCGGAATTTGATTATGAATTATGAGTTGTTGTGAAATGCCATTGTGTGCTGGGAATTGAATCCAGATCCCCTGCAGGAACATCCAAGTGTTCTTAATGGCTGAATCATCTCTCCGGTCCCTGACACTTTTATCTTTCTTGGGTAGTTCTTCCTTATAAACAAGGCATGAAAAGTCACTACTAGAAATGTGTATCTAGCAATAAACATTTGATGGTTGTCACACAGAATGTATCTCTTTTTTATTTTTATAGAAAGGCAGAGAAATGAAATTTTCTGGTTTTTTAAAATACATTTTGATCATATTAAAGTCTGAAAATATTCTTTGAAGTGAAAAGAAATATAAAATAAGGACATAATTGCTGTGAAAATAGAAAAGGCTGTATGTAACTTTAGAGCTACATGCTGGCTATGATAGATAAAGCCAATGTTCTAAAATTCAGAAGAAAGCATAATGAATGCATTACTTATCTGTATTTCCTTTTAGAGGAGTCAAACATGTCGTTGTATTTGGTAAAGTTAAGGCATGTTTTTTTTTTCCACTCACCAATAGAGGACCAAGAAGTGTTCTATAATTTCCAGCCATGAAAAGGCAGCTTTCACAATCCATACAGGACCAAGTGTGACACCATCTGAGATGGCTGAGCATCACTTAAAAGAATTTTGGGTGGGGGTAATTCTGAGTAATCAGGAAGTTGTTTAAACCCACATGTTAAAGCTTAGAGGCTATGGTTCTTCTCACACTGGTTATGCAATCCGTCTGCAATAAACTACACAGGTGTTTACTTTCTGGTTTGTAAGGGACAGCGCCAAGTAAACCATCCACTCTGCTCTGCATAGCTCTCTCACCAAGGCTGGCTCTCTCTCTTACTACTCACTTCTGGAATCGGTAAAATGATACATCAAATGCTCTTATTACAGAACGATGGTTTTTATTAAATAGGCATCTGACAAAATATATTCCTCTGCTTTGTAAGGATGGGTCTCTTGTATGCAGAAAAACATTCTTTCGCCTAATAAGTAGAGAAGTGTTCCAAAATGTTTCATTTTAGAGACCTGTGAAGCAAATCTCTGAGAATTACTGTCGTTTCCCATTAAGCATTGTTTAACCCATTATTCATCAAGATGTTTGCCTATGGAACAGCTTTAACAGACACTGTTGGCCTGGCAAGGAGCAGAAAACATGGTCCAAAGCGGGGGAAATGTAGGACACGTGCTGGTAGTTTGAACAAGGGTGACTGGAGGAATGTAATCCTGTTGCCAAGAAAGGGAGATGTCAAGGCAGGGAAATGATGTGTTCCGTTCTGATCATATAAAGATGATTTTGCAAGCATGGAAGCCTAGCCATTGGAAACTCAGCATCGGGCTTTTTATAGTGGTCCCGACTATTTCAGCCTTATACAGAAGGTAACAAGAGCCAGGCCAGTGAGCTAGATCAAGAATAAACGGGGTTGGGGATTTAGCTCAGCAGTAGAGCGCTTGCCTAGCAAGCGCAAGGCCCTGGGTTCAGTCCCCAGCTCCGAAAAAAAGAAAAAAAAAAGAATAAACAAGGAGGAGAGAGGAGAGAATAACAGTAAGAGTTTCTTCCTGTGTTTAGGGGGCCCTCTGGAAGCTGGGCAGGGAACAAGAGACATGTGCTTGGTAGAAGCCAGATGAAGAGTGAGGAACAGAAATCGATACCCAGAGATTAACTAGACCAAGGTTTTAGACAAGATCCTTGAATGTGACAACTGCGAAGCCTGGACCCTTCTAGTAAGCATTCTGCCCATACGATAAGGGCCTTAGGGAAAGGGTTTACAGCAGAGGAAGTAAACAGAAGGAGCTGGGACTTAGCAAGTCAGGGAGGAAGAGAATTGAAAACAGTAGACTGGTAGCTTAATGGAATGAATAATCCCACTCTTAGGAGATAAGAGAAGGGCAGGAGCTTCTTAAAACGATGAGAGATGCAAGCGAAAGAGGAGCTGACTGGGTTACCAGGGGGATGAAGGGACTAAGAACAGGGATCTGGTCTACCCGGAAGATACATTCCTCTCAGACACTAGTGTTAGAATAGCTATCAAACTCTCAAGTACATGGACCCTTTGTCCATGTATGTCCATAAAAGTATGATTCAGTCTCACATAAAGCAAAAATGAAAACAACCCTTTAAATGCCCTTCAGTAAATGAGTGCTAAAATAAATTGTGCTAGACCTCTTCAAGAGACGTTGAACCTGCCATGGAGGTTTTAGAAGTGATGTGCAAACCACATAGGCACTGAAATTGGATGAAGCTCAAAATACTGTTGCAGTACATTATAAATGCTACAGTTTGGACATGGAATGTACCCCTACCCCCTACCCCTTGCCCCCTCTTCCTTGCCCCGCCCCTACATCCCTGCTTATGTTGAATGTTTGATTCCCAACCTGCAGCACTATTAGGAGGTAGTAAACTCTTTATGAGTTGTGACCTATTAGAAATAACTTTGGTCAGTGTGGTATTTCAGCCTCCATGTTCTCCCTTGCCACCAGCAATGCCTCACCCAAACAATAGATGTGCTTACCATGGACTCAAACCTGTGAGACCATGATCCAAAATAAACCAGTCCTCCTTGTCTGAACAGTGACAGAAAGCTGTGGTGGTTTGAATAGGCATGGCCCCCCAGCAGGCTCATATGTTTCAATGCTTGGTCTCAGAGGGAGTGGCACTATAGGAGGTGCGGCCTTGTTGGAGGAAGTGTGTCACTGTGGAGGCGGGCTTTAAAGTCTCAGCTGCTCTTCTTGCTGCCTGCTGATCCAGACATAGAGCTCTCAGCTGCTTCTCCAGCACCATGTCTACTTACATGCTGACATGTTTCCTGCTATGAGGATTATACACTAAACCTCTGAAACTGTAAGCCAGCCCCAAGTAAATGTTTTCCTCTGTGGGAGTTACTATTGTCATGATGGTGTCTCTTTACAGCAATAGAAACCCTAAGATAATGATCACCACACTAAGTCCTATTGGGACAAAATAAGAATATATATATACATATATATGTATATGTATATATATATTCTTATTTTCATTATACTCAAGCTCAAGCATAAGGATTGAGCTATAGATAGTAAGAGTTTATTCAACAAATACATGTTGAATAAAATATAATATTGAACTCTAGAATCAAGAGCCGGGCATGGCAGTTCATGTCTTTAATCCCAGAATTTATGAGGCAGAGACAGGTGGATCTCTATTAGCTCAAGGGTAGCCTGGGTAGACAGTCAGGACTCCATAGAAATCCTGTCTCAAGAAAAAAAATGTTAAAAATCAAGTCAAATGATAGGTAATATATGTTCTGTGTTTGTCATATATGTTTATTAAAAGAAATTCATGCTACATATGTTTATAATATTCTTTATTCTAAAAGGATTCCCAGAAGACTAAAACAATTCTTTTAAGAGAGTAGAATTAATTGGTAAATAAAAGAAAGACATTGGCTTTTATTTAGTTAGCTCTATATTATAACATTTTAACAAGTATGAATTTCTTAAGTCATAATTTCATTATGTCAGTGAAAGATACACAAATCATTATACGTAAAAGAGGAATTCAGCCATGTGGATTAGTCATGAAAAAGGTCAAGCCTTGTCTTCCTGAAGCCAATGCTCCAATGATGGAGAAGTTACAGCTAAAAAGAAGAAACCAAGAATGTAGCTAAAGACAGCAAGAGTCAGTGTCACCCATAAGAGGGACAGTGAAGAAGAAACACATCCACTAAGTCTGAGAAGGTCCAGAGTATGGGCTTCATCTTAGAGATGGGGAGACCATGAAAAACACTTAATCAATCTCCATTTGTACAAGATGATGTCAAAGAACAGTTTGTGAGTGACAGTAACAAATCAGGACAACAACTTCCAAAATTATGTAGAAACGCTTTAAGAAAATAATCAGACTGATGTGTATATGAAACACTGCTACAGTTTAAAGTTAAGAAGCTGGAAAGTGTTAGTTAACAAGAGAAAAACAGAGCTTGGGAAGATAGCAACAAAGGGAGAAGCCGGCTGTCACACTGATAACTGCGACTGGCCGGCTGACTAAAATGAGCCACAGCCCAATAATCCACAGAGTTGGTTCACTTTCTTCCAAAGAGTCACAGCTGGTTGGTGTCACAGTTGTGCGACTGGTTGGAAGCATTGCCCCAATTATATAAGCAGCATGCGCTGCTGCCACAGTAAACCATGAAATGAAATGTCCACTCATCAGCGGTCACCAGGTATGGAGCCAGTTTAAGGGCCTATAAAGAAAATGCGACAGATATGGGCACACACACACACACACATGCACACACACATTCACATACACACATGCACACACACATGCACACACACATTCACATACACACATGCACACACACATGCACACACACATTCACATACACACACATGCACACACACATGCACACACATTCACATACACACATGCACATACACACATGCACACACACATGCACACACACATGCACACACACATGCACACACACACATGCACACACACATGCACACACACATGCACACACACACAGTGAACACTGAGTTAGCTGTAAAGAAGAATGAAATTATGTCATTTTCATGAAAAGTAGATAGCAATGGATACTTGTGTGTGGTGGTCTGAATGTGACTGTCCTCTACAGGCTCATACATTTACATACTTTGGGAATGATTAGGAGGAATGGCACTTGGATGAAGTGTTTTGTTGAGAGTGGATTAAGAGGCTCAGTCTCTGTGTATTTCTGTGTCTGCCTCTGCCTGTCTGTCTCTCTCTGTCTCTGTCTCTCTCTGTCTCTCTCTCTCTCTTCCCTGCCCCCTCTCTCTGTCTCTCTGTCTCTCTGTCTGTCTCTGTCTCTGTGTCTCTGTCTCTGTCTCTGTCTCTCTCTCTGTCTCTCTCTCTGTCTCTCTCTCTGTCTCTCTCTCTCTCTCTCTCTCTCTCTCTCTCTCTCTCTCTCTCTCTCTCTCTCCCCCTGCTAACTGTGCATCAGTATATAAAGCTCTTAGATACTTCTCCCCATGCCTGCCCAGTTGCCACCATATTTCCTGCCATCACGATAATGGGGTAACCTTCTGACACTGTAAGCAAGTGTGATGGCTAAAGAAACTTCACTTTATGCCAGGCACCCATCTTGGTACCCACTAGTCATTTGTCTCTGACTCCAGTCCCTGGAAGATACGTTTCCATCAATCCTAACTTAGTGACCTACGCTCAGAAATGTACGGCGGTGACTGTCTACTTGTTATGACGTGACTAACTGCTTTTTTTGCTTCTGTAACTTGCTTATAGAGATGCCCAAAGACTGTTTGGAGTTCCTTTAACTACTTAATTAGGCAGAATAGATCAGTTTTTGCTTGCTTGCAAAGGTCTGGAGGTCTTCTTGTGGTTTTCCCCCTTAAAAGCCTTCCCTCAATGCCCTTCTCACAGCAGTCTCAAATTTGACTCATTGTTCATCCTGTTATCATCAATAATTTTTTAATTATAGATGGATTGATTCTATGATCGTCTACCAGGGTTCACAAACTTTATAACATTTGGGGGCCCCAGCAAGATCCCTGGTGACCCCAGATTCAAGGCCAGGAGTCTGTGATAAACCTCATAGGGAGCAAGTCTAAAATGGCCTTCATAGGCCCAAGGGAGCCCAGACTACACAGCTACCACAGATTAACGGTCACTGGTAAGGGACGGGTCTCAGAGAGAGCAAATCCAAAGTGGACGTCACAGGTCCCAGAGATCCTAGACGGCAATTGTCCCAAGTTTACAAATTGAAAGCAAAATAAAAGTAAGAACTGCTAGCCAAATGTGTTTCCAAAGCTTGAACCAATTGGTGAATTGTTCTGTTCTGTTTTGAAGTCTAAACATTTGAAAAGACAAAAGGTGAGATCTGATGAGATTGTAGACCTGGTCTCTAGGGAAAGAGAAATTACCCTTCTGGTTTTGGCGTATGAGTGAAGGTGACTATCATACGCCTGAGTTCATCTAGCTCTTTTTCTAATTATTTTTATTTTTTCTGGTTGTACTGTTATACTGCCTTTTCCCATTGTTCTCTGGGGTTTGTTGGCTTTGTGTTTTCAAGCTTTGTTGCAGAGGTGGGAATCAAACGAAGCACAGCCAAGCTGACCCTGAGATGCATGCTACATTTTCATGATTGTTGAAAGGCAGACAGCCCCTGGCTGCCTCTATACTAGCTCCCCCGTGGAACCTGCCTCTGGCCTGTTCTTCTCTATCCTTCACATTGGTTCACTGAAGTCTGCTGTCTAAGTCCCACAGATACATCAAGGGCTTCTCTTAGGCCCTCTTGTTTGTAAGTCTCTTCTCTTGGTCTTTTTTCCCTACCTCCTCTAGTGTCTCTGACCATGGAGCCCTGGCTGTGGCCACTCCCCCATCGCTGTGCTGGGGTGATGCAGGCACCTTGGTGAGCACCATAAGGCCCCTGTTTCATCAGCTGCTGCTTCCTGCATTACTGCAGCTGGCATGCACACACACACACACACACACACACACACACACACACACACACACACCATTTTGTTTTATTTCCAAGCCTTCTTTATACTCTACTTGCCCCGTCTCTCCTTCCGATCATTAAATTCATTTATTTCAGGGATTAGGCATCTTTTGGATTTGGATAATATTGTTATTTAAAAGCTGGCTCTGACACTGGGGTATGGCTTTCCTCTTTCACTCCAAGCATGGTTGTTTAAAATTTTCTTCCAAAATCTCTGTCCTAGGTCAGAAAGTCATCTGACTCTAGGACAAAGAAAGAAAGGCAGAACAGCTCAAGAAAGGACACGAAGTGCTTTAAAATGGCTAAAATTTAGACCTTAAGATCTATAAAACTGGGGCTGGGGATTTGGCTCAGTGGCAGAGCGCTTGCCTAGGAAGCGCAAGGCCCTGGGTTCGTCCCCAGCTCCGAAAAAAAAGAACCAAAAAAAAAGATCTATAAAACTGAAATCCATAAAGAAACCAAAAACAAATGATGCCAACATTGTCTCAATTCTACATATGCCTGATTTGTAAAGTTTTGGGCTTCTAGGTTACAGATACATATATTATCCTTAATGATTTTATAAGAAAAAAGACTTATTAAGCTTTCCAGGTTATTTTCCGCCATCTGCAGACACAGCCTGGCTATAAAATAAAATCCTCTGTCTAAAATCTCTCAGTAATAACTACAAATATGCCTACTTAAAATAATCCAAGCTGGACTCGTTAAAAACTCACATTCCTGGGGCTGGGGACTTAGCTCAGTGGCAGAGCGCTTACCTAGGAAGCGCAAGGCCCTGGGTTCGGTCCCCAGCTCCGAAAAAAAGAGCCAAAAAAAAAAAAAAAAAAAAAAAAAAAACTCACATTCCTTCAAACATAAACAAGGTCATTGGTCCTTCACCTAAGCTTCCAAGTCACTCCTCCCAGCTAATTGTATGCAATTAGGCCCTAATTGCTTGAGCCCTCAAGGTTTTCTGGAAAAACTTGGTTATATAGACTAAAAACTAGAATAAGGATGGAGTCCAACTGTGCAGCCAAAGTTGTTATATAGACTGGGTAAAGGCTCCAAGTAACATCCCTCAAGAAAAATCTGTTACAACAAATTGTAAATGTATCTGTTACTGCTATGTCTCATGCTATTTGATTCTTTAATCAAAAAGGATTGGTATAAAAATTAGGATGGTTCCAGGGACTAAGCCACTACCTAAAGACTATACATGGACTGACCCTGGACTCTGACCCCATAGGTAGCAATGAATATCCTAGTAAGAGCACCAGTGGAAGGGGAAGCCCTGGGTCCTGCTAAGACTGAACCCACAGTGAACTAGTCTATGGGGGGAGGGCGGCAATGGGGGGAGGGTTGGGAGGGGAACACCCATAAGGAAGGGGAGGGGGGAGGGGGATGTTTGCCCGGAAACCGGGAAAGGGAATAACACTCGAAATGTATATAAGAAATACTCAAGTTAATAAAAAAAAAATAATAATAAAAAAAAAATTAGGATGGCTAAATGTAATGACAGATGTCTAGCTTTTTTACTTCTCCACCAACACGCACCCCACCCGCATTTCTTGGTTCTTGTTTGCAAAATATTGTTTCCTCATTTGAGGTCATAGATGTTCAAAACTCTTGCTAAAATGTAAGCTTTCATTCTCTCCAGATCTGTTAGACCACTGAAAGAAGAATGGGGTGAGGGGCGGGGCTATAGATTCCAGGCAAAAACAAAAGTTAGCGTAAAACTTGTAACAAAAATATTAAGAATTAAAAATTCACAGATAAACATAATTTGCTAATGCATGCTTATATGTAACTTGAAATTGTTTTCTGTTATCTCCTTTTAATCTAAAGAGACAAAAACAGGTCCCTAGGACAATTTGGAATAGGACAGACTTTTATATGATGACTTCTATCCCAAAATTTTTAAATAAAACAAACTGGCATATGTTGAATAAATATTTTTGGTAAATAAGGTTTATAAATACCTAAGCTCTATTAACAACAATTGACTTAAAGATCCATGTCTAGCCACACTGTCTTTGCTAACTTTGTTAAACTTTCTGTTATGCTTGTGTGGTTACAAGCATAGTTTTGAGCATATTAAAGAATTTGATCATTTATATGGTGACTGAACATTAATGTGCTCAAAGCTATGCTTATAAACATCGCTAAGTAAAAATGTAATTCATTTGCAGGGACAAGCTTTATTTGCCCTCTGTGTATGTTTTCAAAGTTAAGCCCAAGGCAAGTAACTAAAAAAATGAAATTTACTTAAAATTAAATATACTCAATAAATTAAATATTGGCACTCAAGCTCCTCAGAGTTCTGCTGAATATGCATTTAAAATGCTTAATTTAATAAAGCTTCCCATGATTAAAAAAAAAGCAAAGCAAAACAAACTGCTAGCTTCTAGGAGCAGCTCTAAGGTCTCTTCCAAAGAAACAGGACACAAATGTCTCTATCTGGATTATAGTAGCCCTAACCACTGGGCAACAGATTGCCTCATGCCTTGCCTACTGCCAGGACCCTGCTCACACTGTGGCTATAGGATAGAGATAGATATGAGATATGAGGTAGAGATGGATATATGAGATAGAGGAGGTGGATAGAAAATTGCAGTCTCTCTTTGCAGTCTCACAAGTTCCTCATACTCACAAAAAAACGAGTCTTCCAGATCTTTTGGGTCAGGCAGCTAGCTAAAGGCTAACCTGCCTTGTGTGCCAATGGAAGACTTAACACTGTCCTGCATGACTGCCTGTGGAAGACCGATGAGCTCGGCCCCAAAGACCACAATGGAGGACCCTAGGGTAATTGTCTAAATAAGTCCCTGTCATTTTAATTTGTATAAAGGCCATTTGGAATTATACTTCCTGCTTAAATTTATCCTTCTCATCTGATGATATTGATGGCTTACTGTAGCAATAATTGCTCTCAGTAATCAACACCCTATGTGGTTGCCTCACGGCAGATAATTAGATAAACGTACAGTTAATAAAAGTTTTGGGGGACTAGGAAGATGATTTAGGATGCAATTTGTAAAGATCTAAAATATGAAAGCTTAAATTATAAGGGTCTAAAAATGCAATTTAAAATATATAAAGGTCTGAGTATATGAAAGCTTAAATAAGCAGTGGGGGTCTAAAAATGATTCAAGGTATATAAAAGCAAGTTATAAAAGTCTAAAATAATGATTCAAGATATATATAAAAAGAATTAGGGTTTTTTTCATATTTCTTCCTCTCTTGCTACGCTATTGTTACATTAAGACATCAAAAGTTCAGAGTTTTGAGATTAATCCATGGAGTTAAAATTTCCCCCTAAAATCTTTAACGTTACCTTCTGTTCCTAGTCTATATTTATCCCAGCAGATTTCCGATCAACTGAAGACTGCAAACTGCTCCAAACACACCAGCCTCAGGTGGTCCTTCAAAACCAGCAAGCTGAGCTCACTGAAACCTGATGTAAACCAGATGTTTTTGACAAAATGTCCTACCAGCATGAGCTCCAGTTTTAGGCTAGAATCCCAGACTCTACAAAACTACCTACACTTTGCTGGACCCCAGATGGTCCAAGAGAATATGGAGAGCAAACCAAATGTACCCTGTCCCTTCCACCGCTGCCTGACATTCCAGGCTTCCCAAGGACAATGTCCTATTTCAGCTGAGAAGCGGTTACAAAAGTGACTACATCACCCCTTATCATTAACAAAAGTCTGGACTGTTGGGTCCGAAGGAAACTTGTTCCCCTCTACCAAAAAAGTCATTTCCCTATCACTGTCAAAGGAGGTAAATTTTATCTACGGTGCTTATTGACATAGAAAGATCATACCAGCCTCCACTTTCACTACTACAAAGACCTGTTAAAATTAGAGAGTTTCAGAAAGGGTTACTCAAGATGGGGGCTTGGATCTGATTAAATGTCTTAATTCATAATTACCAAATTTTCACTTGGGTAAAACAAGTGTTTGTTTTCTCTGTCTTGCTGCTAATGCATCCCAATGATAGCTTCTAAATGTCAACGTCAAACACGATGTAAATACCAGAAGCCCTAAAATTAAATTCCCCAGCTCATTCTCCTAGAGCTAGTGGAGTATATGAAAGACTAAAATCCACTCGTTCTGTTACTTCTGGAAGTTATCACAGACCCTTATATCATAATTGGGACACACACACACACACACACACACACACACACACACACACACACACACAGAGTTAAGACACTCCGTTTTATGTTAGGCATCCATCTTGATATCCATTAGTCATTTGTCTCTGACTCCAATCCCTGGAATATAGGTTCTCAATTACCCTGACTCAGTGATCTCCACCCAAAATGTATAGTGGTGACCGTCTACTTGTTATGCTTTGACTGTCAGCTTTTCTTGCTTCTGGAACTGATTTACGCAGATACCCAAAGATTGTTTGGAATTGCCTTAAACACTTAACGTAGCAGAATGGACTAGCGTTTGCTTGCTTGCATAGATACCGGAGGTCTTCTTGTGGTTTACCCTCTTTAAAAAGTCCTCCCTTGACCCTTCTTATGACAATATCAAATTTGACTCAGAGACTGTTTGTTCTGCCAGCCAATCAATAAATCTTTTAAGTACAGTTGGATTGAGTCTACGGTCTTTTCTTCGAGTCACAATCTCCATAACAGAAGCCTTTTGAGTGTATTTATCTAGAAGATCAGCCTTTCATGAAGGCACTTGAATCATAGCTAATGTTCTGGAAGTCATTGGTGGAACAAATGCTTGACCACTATACCAGCCTCATTGCAGGAGCTTTCTGGGCATGTGCATGGTACCATGCCCTCTTCCTTGAGCCAGCTGGCTTTTCTGATGGTGTTGCTGACATCCACCCGTGATGTAATGTAATGGACCAAGTAGAGGATCTAATCATAGCATATCGTATTGTCCACGCTTCCAAGAAAAGGTCAGAAGCAACTGTTTTCACTTATTTTACAGGGTGCCACTGACGAAATGGAAGGTAAGACCAGGGTTATGATTTCAGCGTGACTGATTTGTGTCCCTGGTTTTAATGGTTTCTAAAGTACTTTTCTTTTTTATGGTCTTTCCTAATTATGTTCCGTGTAGATCAGAGTTCACTTGTGTCGCACTTTGGCCGTATGTGGTACCGGAAGCTATATGTCAGTGAGAGTCTCACAGCTTCTTCACAGGGGGAAGAATTCTGCCAAAGTCTTAGTCTATGGAATAGATTGCATAAAAATCTGAGTTCCCAGAGTTCCCAGCTACAGCTACATGATCCTCCATGGGCCTCAGCGTGCTGCACACAAGCAGCCCCTCCTGTTCTATACATCACAGCCACAGTGATGATTATTCTTGGCTGTGGACTTGGGGACTTCATGTACGTTTTGTCCAAATACACCGTTTAGCGTCTTACCATTCCTAATCGATTTTTCAGGATCTTCACGAACAGCAAGAATAAGTTGCTTCACAGCTGATAAAGAGGGAGCTAAGTGAAGAAAATAAAATCTAGCCTCACTAAAATATTGTGTCTAGTTGTCTTTTACTGGGCCCTAAAGAGGAACTTTCACTGAGAGCAGCCACCCTTCCCTGGCAGAAGTTAAGGCTTCCTGCATCAGTGTCCTGCATGGTTTGTCTGCTCTTTCTCCATCTCTGGCAATACAGGATTTGATGGCCTGCTGTCCTAGGAGGCAGGCACCACAGAACCAGGGAAAGGCTGTAAAAACAGAGTGGTGGAGCCAGGACAGGAGGCAGACATTTGCAAATTCTTTTCCTTTTGTGGTCTCACGCAGCATTACTGCTTCTCTGGAGCACGGTTTTGACTCTGGCAGACTTCGACGCTGTACTTCATAATTCCAGATTTAATTTGTTGCACAAACTGTCCCCAGGCTTTCCTCGGGCACCTCAAATATAGCCGTAGGCACAAATTACCAGATCCTCTGCTTAGTTACTCCAGTGGGAAGGCTGTGGGATAGTCCTCGGTTGTTTTCTGAGCTGCTATCCGCTCCGGCATGGCGGAAACGCTGTATCTGGGGGTCGGTTCTTCCCTGGAACATTGGCGATTGGACGCTAAACGGGGAACCAGGCTCATCTTGTCTCACTTTTCATTCTGTAAAAGAGGAAAGTGAAGAGCAGGTTGCTTGGAGAGGTTGCTAAAGACTATGCCATGAAGACGCAGTCTTGAGATGCAAACAAGCCCACAAGCCCTGGGATGGATCTTAGTCCCTTCTTGGAGCGATAACCCCCTCTCATCTTAACCCCACAAAGGAAGTCACTCTGAACCAATTCTAGAGGGTAAGCAGATGAATCAGGGACCTGGTGCCCCGGGCCTGTTCCTACTAGTTGTCCAGGTTGTCTTCAAAGTCCTTGGTACATAAGCTTAGTCACTCAATGCATCTCTTCCCGAATCTCTTCCCTTTAAGAATAAGCCACGCAGGTTCAAGCCTGGAGCTCTCCTGTCACAAACGGAGAGGCCAAGCAAGCTGTACCCTTCCTCTTGCTCGTTATTTGGGGATGAAGCACTTCTCTCCCATATCACCATTGGCTTCCTGCCAGTGGCATTTTTGTTTTCTAAGAGACACTAATTTCAGAATGATATTAGGAATGTTCTTTCCCAAAATATGATCGATCAGAATCTTGCACATTTCTTTCTCCTAACTGTTGTTGCAAAGTTAAAAACATCAAAAGTTAATGTTTGAAAAAGTGTGATAGAAATGATCTCTCTCTCTCTCTCTCTCTCTCTCTCTCTCTCTCTCTCTCTCTCTCTCTCTCTCTCTCTCTCTCTCTTGCTCCCTTGCTCCCTCCCTCCCTCTTCTCCCCTTTCCCCCCCTCTGTAATCCAGATTGGACTCTGATGCTCTCCCTGGAAACTTGTCAGGAGAATCATTTGACATCATGCAGGGGGCAGCATTCCACATACTCAAAACAATGAAAGGGTAATGCCAATGTATAATGCTGAAATTCTTCAAAAAAAAAACCAACAACAAAAATGCTGATGAATTAGACAAAGAATCTCTGGTAAGAAATTCTCCCTAAAACAAAGTCTACTCACTTCTAGGAATCCATTTCTAGGGAGTAGTACTGTGTCTGGGTCTACACATGGAAATTAAAATAAAGAGTGGAGCTCAGTAGACATAAATTCCTATAAGAAGACCACTCTGGATAGCAGAAACTAAGTAACTAAGTCTGAATAGTTGGGGTTTAAATCACTTACATAGTGCTAAAATTTAGACGGGACCTACTTTTGAGGAGGAGGGTGAGCAAAGAGGCAGGGAGAATTGCACAGGAGGTGAGAGAGGAGAAATGATCGTAGTATATTGTATAAAATATTTAATGAAGAAAAAGAGTAGGGGAAACACCCAACAGATGGAACCTGTCGTTGGGTCTCCATATTGTCTCGGGCTCCCAAAGGGACCATGACCACGTGATAGCCTAAATAGCAGCCTCCATGAGAAATGTGAATGAATATCAACCATCCTAACAATATATATTTATTATTGCTAAAATGCGCCCTCTGAACCCGTGACTGAGAAAGCAAACAATACCACACTGTGCCACAAATTGAACCACAAATCGAAACTGAAGAATACTGACTGCTTTATGCTATGAATAACTGCAAATTCTCTTAATTTTATAACCACCATCAACCTACCTGTCTCCTTCTACCGTCTCCAAAACAGACTAGACATCCATGACAGTAGAAATATCAGTGCTGTCGTTAATAATGGTATTGTACAGCTGACGTCTATACCGTGTTCACTCTATGCCAGACCTTGTGCTGGATACTTATGTGTACGAGCTTGTTTGACTCTCGCAAAAACATTATATGAGACAAATAAATCTCCCTTTTGGAAAGAATCAGCCATGCAGATCTTTCAGAGTTGGAAGTCTCTGCAATAGATATGGTAACTTACGTCTCAGAATCATTTGTCATTAAGTAGGAGCAACAAGGACGGGAAACACCACAGCGTCTCTGAAACCAAAGACCGGGTTTTAGCACCAATATCTTATTTCTACAGTCTATTGAACTTAGAGAAAGATTGGTATTTTCTACGTGCTGATTTTATTTTCCTTTATTTTTCTTGCAAACAGTTAACAACCTTGCCCAGCAAACTACTTTCTCCCAGTTCTCACCCACAACTCACAGTAACTTTCTGGTTTTAAAACTATTTTCTGTTTATGCTATTGATGTTTGGCTTGCATGTTTGTCTGTGTGAGGCCATCGGATGCCCTGGAACCAGAATAACAAGCAGGAGCGAGCTGCCATGTGGGCGCTGGGAATTGAACCTGAGTCATCTGAAGGGGCAGCCAGTGCTCTCAACCTCTGAGCCATCTCTCCAGCCCCACAGTTAACTTTCAGAATCGCGTCTCTTGAATTCCTACTGCTCTTCATATTACTGAAAATTCTTAGGGTGGTTAAGAATAAAAAAACTAATTTGCCTGGTAATGAAGGACATTTCTTGACCTGTGGACTTGGTAAGTTCAGATTCTCCAGATAAATTGAATTTTCTAGAACCCATTTTCTTCCTTCCCTACCTCTCTGTCTCCTGTGGGTTTAGTTTCCCCAAAGTTACTTGCCCTTTGGACAATTAACTAAGGTAAATTTCCAGCCAGAAAAAGTGAAATTGTTGCCTATTACTGAAAGTATTCCCCAAATAAACAGTACTTTTCTCTCAAGAAGACCTTAGTAAACATCTTCTCTCAGGAGATTCCACTGAGGTGAGTCATGACACAATCCAGGAACCAACTGTGCCCCAGGTTGTGTTGGGACATTACTGGTTGGTTTAACCTGGCCCTACCAAGCCACTCAAGAACAATGAAACGCTAACATAGAGACTGTGGGAGGAATTTTGATTGATCCATTGCAAGTAATTACCAATAGCTCTCTGCCAAATGTTTCCTCTGGTTCTCAGCATTGCTAGAGTCCCAGCCATGGCAGACAAAGAACAAGTCTACAGAACGCCACAGAAAAATCTGGATATATATAAAAGTGGAAAGCTTTTCTATCAACTATTCTTCCAGTAAGAAACTGCATGGATTATCACCCTCAAATATTCATTTTTACACACACACACACACACACACACACACACACACACATATATACATAAATATATATTATATAAATATATACAAATATAAATATATGTTATATATACACACAAATATATATATATGTATATATATATATATATTTCAAAAATGGCCCTGGAACTGATTTAATGAGAAATGCTGAGTTTTTATTGAATAAATGAAACATATTACACATTTATCTTGAGACACATATAATTAAGAAAATCTAGAATGTTTGAGAAAACACATGAGACAAAAAGCAGAAGAGAAGAAAATATAAAACAAGAACAAGAGAGAGGAACAGGGGGAGAGAGAGGGAGAGCAAGAGGGGGAGAAGGAAAGGAGGAGGGAGCAGGAATGAGGGGGGGAGAAATCTTGACTTATTTGGAAGTTTATATAATCAAGGTAGACTCAAGGCCAATAGCTAAGTGAATTTCACTGAAGGATGAGTTGTGTGACAGAATTATTATTTCTCTCTCTTAGCCAGCTGCCAGGGATCACTGCTGCCCAAGAAGCCAGTGACTGAATTGCAGTTTTGGTTAAACTCAACAGTGTAATACTTTGTTTCCTCCCCCACCTGGCCCCCATTGGTTTATTCTCCCAGTGAATAACTGTATCAAGCTAAGATTTAAATAAACTTCAAGGAGATATTGGTTTTACAAATGGAGATATCTGTGTCTTATCTAGAGGAACCCAGGGGTGAGGAACTGTGTCCAAAGGGCATGAAGATGGGTCGTATTATTCTGTCTTGCCAGATGCTTCACCAGGTGTGAGTCCTCTCTGTTCTCGTGCACACACCTCAGTACTAGACGACTCCTGGCCCGTTGCCTGTGGCAAATTACCAGGTCACACTGACCTAGTCCACATTATCGTCTCCTCTTATTCACGCAACATCCTTGCATAATTCCAACTTGCCTTCGCCTGTACCTAAAGGTCCCCCCGCCACCCCTACCCCCCCCTCCATCCTCAGGTCTGTGCTACAAGGTTTCATTTCCCAGAAATCCCTTTCCCATCCCTCCTCACCTGCCTTCCTATACCAGGACAAGGAAGTAATAGAGCTCAACCTTCTGTCACTGAGCTCAAAGAGATCTCTCTCCACCATAATATTCGAGCATAATTGCTTTTCGTCAGCAAAGACACTTCCTGTTTGCATAGGGAGGTCCATACCACAAATGCCCCTCACAAAAGATACCAATCGAAGGAAAATTGTCCACCATACATTATGGATATATGTTGTTTCTTAAACAACTCTTTTTAATGTAAGGAATGCAATGTAGGGATATGATCAAATTATACTATACACGCATATGTTTACGTCACAATAAAACCCTTTACTCTGTAAAATTAATATATGGTAAGTTTAAGGAACAGTCCAACAAGCACCAACGAAACAAAGCAAAACTACCCACGTGAAGCGTGCTAGCACACAGCTGTGATCCCAGGGAATCCTGTGTTCAAGGTCACACTGAGAACTTTTCTCAGGGGAAAAGCAACTGTCCAAAACTAAATTCTTTATCTTCCCTATTGCCTGCAAGCTGTTTTTCCCACAGTCCGTCCCAATCTTTATAATGGCAACTGCATCAAGTCTGCTTATGTCAAACACGTGTACACCGATCTGCCTTGATCTTTTCTTACTCTAAGTCCCTCTACCCATCACAGCCCATCTCCTCTGTATTCCGAATAAATTAGGCTCTGAGCCATCTAGTGCTAACATCTTGAGCCCAGCCTCCACGGTCTCTAACCTGTACTAAGGCTGCAGTATCCACATGGTCTCCCTGTATACTCCCTTGCCTACCTCCCGTACAATATCCTCGTCAAATAGCACACAGAGTAAATCAGGGCATACCGATTCTCTGAATAAAGCCCCCCAAATACCAGCACACTTGGGACAGAGAGCAGAAGCCTTGACAGTTTTCTCCAAGGTCCTCCATCAGTGACCCCATGACAGGCTTTCTGACTTGACTTCCACCTGTTTTCCTTTACCTGTCTTGATTTTAGCCTCTTTCTTAAAAAGCAAGCAACTTCTTTGTGGTATCTAGCTAGCATCGAGCCTCTCTTTCTGGCTAGTTCTATGCAGACAGATGCCCGGCTTACTCCTAACTTTTGTCCACGAAGACTCCCTGACTGCCACACTAACTTCGCCCCTCATTCCCCAGCTGGTCCGCTCTGCTCTTTTGCCTTTGTTCTTTTATTCTTCTCCAAAGTACAATGGACATAACAAAAATTATACTATGTAGCTGTTCTCTCAAAAATTATACTACGTAGCTGTTCTCTCTCGCTCTTGCTCTCCCTCCCTCCCTCCCTCCCTCCCTCCCTCCCTCCCTCTCTCTCCCTGCCTCTCTTCCTCCCTCACTCCTTCCTGAAGGTTATCCAACTCCTAATTAGACCATGCCAGCAGCTCCGTTTCTATCCCGGTCTTGTCACCTGCCTGACTGATTTCAACACCAGTCATTCTCTGTTTGGCACGTCACCAGAAACATCAATCATTTTCCTTTATCGCTGATGAAATAATTATCTTGCTAGGCCCAAAAGAGCCACCTCGGAACAGGCAAAGCAATGATTGCTCTGAGGACCACTCCCTGCCACCTGTGCTTCATCTATGAAGCGCGTCTTGCATCTGGAGGTCCTCATTGACTACATTTCTCTGAAAAGCTTTCAAGGATCCCCTGTCTGTGAATATAGTCCTTACCCACGCGGCTTTGAGAGACATGAACGGAAACGTGTTCTCAGCTTCCTGTCTCTCAATTTGCCCATTTGAACAGGGCATGCTATTCGCAGTAGCTTACTGATACCACACTGACACCAAAGGGGGGAAAAAAAACTTTAAGTTAGTAGAAACAGACTGATCTCTATTTTTGTAAAACCTATACAAAAAGATGGTGCACAAATATACAGTGGAGTATATGAAACCTGAAAATATATAAAATACATCGTTGTAGATATAATAAAAACATGAAGATATGATCAACAAAACACTTTTAGTGCAGTTGGTACCCAAAGATAATATCCCGCTTTGATTATTTCCTCCTTTTTTGATGTCTATAATTTTCTGTTTTGTGGAATTATCTTGCCTGGTACACTTTAAGTCCTTCAAGTGTAAATGAGACTGTGTCATTCCTAGGTTTAAATTCTTTTGCCTGAAATCATGATAGCAATGACACAGATGGGCTCAGACAGAGAATGACGTGTGTGCTTCCCCCCAACGCCCTCCCCTTGAAGCTCCCACTGGAGCTTGGTGGTAGGAGGATGAGGTGTCTCTTTTCCTGCTAATGTCATCTTCTCCTCTAAGAGGGGCCCAGGAGGAAGGACGGCACATGCTGGTGATGAAGAAAGCCCTTTAAATGTGGCTCCTCCCCTTCTGGTTCCTGGAGATTCATTCAACACATTAGTGTTTTGAATAGCTCTCCACTGCTCATCTTGCCTCTGGAGGAAGGAAGGAGCCTCTAGCACACATAAGACCAGCTTCAGAAACACAGGCTCTGAGACCACCTAGATCAGCAATTCTCAACCTGTGGGTCATGACCCTTTACGGGGATCACATATCAGATATTTACTTTATGATTCGTAACAGTAGCAAAACTATTTACGAAGTAGCAACAAAGTAATTTCATGGTTTGGGGTCATCACAACATGAGGAGCTGCACTAAATAATCAGAGCATTAGGAAGGTTGAGAACCACTGATTTAGACAATCTTTTGGCTTCCATGTTCCTTGTGTGACCTCAGTGTCTCTGTTTTCCTGAAGGTCTCCACTCCTAGACCGCTGCTCTTTCTATCCCTCATCAGTTAACACACAGTATAGAGCATTCTTGTAGAATGCTCCCTAACTTCTAGCTGCATCTTGGAGAGGGCTTTTGGTGGTTTGAATAAGAATGATCCCTCCCTCCCAGACTCATATATTTGAACACTTAGTGAGTAGCGTCAGGAGGTGTGGCTTTGTTAGAGGAAGTGTGTCGCTGGGGGTGGGCTTTGAGATTTCAGAAGTCCAAGTCAGGTCCAGATTCTCACTCTGTCTTCCTGCTATGTAGAGCGCTCAGTTCCTTTCCAGCACCATGTCTTCCTGAGGGCTACCATGCTCCCACCAGAGCAATAAAGAACTAAACCTCTGAAACGGAAGATGGTCTCATAAACGTCATCCTTCATAAGGGTCGCCATTGTTGTGGTGTCTCTTCACAGCACTAAAACCCCGAAGACGGTCTGTATGATTAATTTTTATTAGTATTCTATCGTCATTCTCTCTTTGGTTAATCACTTTACATTTCTTATGGAGCGTACTTAAGTCTGTTTCAGCGGGTGTTTGGCTCCTAAGCGCTCGAGATTATGTTTTGACCTTGAGTATCTAAACTTGGCCTGAAGAGGCGCTCCATAAATGCTGATTTAAATAAGCAGAAAAATGAATGGAGGGTGAAGGAGGTATTATGTGCTCGAATCCAAAAGAGGCCAGGGTGGAAAATGAGTTGTATTCAATATAACTTACCATCCAGATCCTGAACAGCCTGCGGAACCTAACGAGAGGAGAACCAACCTTCCAAGGCCTCTCTCCTCCATCTCCTCTTCTATCTCCTAGCTCTCTAGCTGCTGGTCCACCTCATACAGTCTGAACCTTCATCACAGTTAGCCATGAAGGAGATCTTGTGTGGGGATGGGAGTATTCTTTGAAGGGGGAAAAGGGAGGGAGGGATGGAGATGTGTGTGTGTGTGTGTGTGTGTGTGAGAGAGAGAGAGAGAGAGAGAGAGAGAGAGAGAGAGAGAGAGATCTCCTCCTTTGCTTTGCATTCCTATTGCAGAATTATCAGTTAGAGACTTGAAGGGGTGGGGGAGGCAACCCCGCTCACACTCCTTTCCCTGACCAATACCATCACGAAGTTATTGTCACTAGTACACAGTCCCCACAACAATCCTCCATCTAGTTATGCCAAGATTAGCACCTACAACCCCAAAATAGCAGCTGACACAACTTTCTATTTGCAGAAGGGCAGGCGGGACGTGCGAACAACAGGCCGCTGAGATCCCGGGATGCTGAGGACAGGCCCAACAGCAAAGCACTGCACAGGCAGGCAGCCTTGATCTTTATCTGCTGATAACTCCACAGGTTCTTATAAGGGAATTCCAGAACTCTCCCGTGATAAAGCCTCAAACCCCCCAGGTCCACGGCTGCCAACACTAAAAATAGCTCAGACTAGTCATGGAAAGGCCACTGATCTGGAAGTTGGAAAGAAACGGGCTCTCGCTTAATGCTGACTGATGTGGTGTCTTTAGACAAGCCACTTAGCCTCTGAGCATTCCGAATGCCCATGTTGGTCTTGGGGAAAGTAGGAGTCCCCACTTTCTCAAGAAGCAAGGATAGGAGCCTGAAGATGCTTGGTGAGCCCTCCTCCACGATCCCAGGAAAGGGAAAAAGGAAGTAGCCACACACTGAAAATGCCCCCCCAACCCCGTTTTACTTTTAGTAGGAAAAAAGAGCCATCAGGATGAAGGTTTTTAAAGGTCTGAGTGTCCCCGTGGTGAAGATGGATGCCCTTTAACCTATGCCTTCTAGCTTATATAAAACATCTCTCTATGCCCCTCCTTCCCTAACTGCCCTTCCTAGGATCTGTGACATCCTCAGTGAACAGCTAGGATAGGGGAGGGCCTGGGATTAAACAGAAAGGGAAATGGCTGATCTTAGCAAACAGGAGGTCTCCCAAGCCACAGGATATATAAATACGGGTGCTTTCCTTTTGCAGGAAGTGCCATTCTGTCCTTTATACAACCTCAGAACATTGCAGAATTGAGTCGCCGTTACCAAGCATGCACTTTATATAAGTCAGTGAATATTAATGTTTAATTTACATTATTTACTACCCCTAATAACTCAGGGAAAGAGGCAGCATTATTCCCACTTTCCAGCTGATAAAACTGACATTAAGAAAGACCAAGTTTTATGTCAAGCTCTTAGATCTACTATAAACAGGCCCAAGATGAACTCTGTTAAATTTCATACAAAAACCTGTCCTTGTGTGCGTGCGTGTGTGTGTGTGTGTGTGTGTGTGTGTGTGTGTGTGTGTGTGTGCACGAGTGTGTGTGTATGTGTGTGTGGTGTGTGTGTGTGTGTATGTGGAGTGGTGCATGTGTGTGTATGTGTGTGTGTGTTTGTGTGTGTGTGTGAGATGCATAATGATAGCGTTACTATTTAAAATTATAAAGCTAGAGGGTGGAACAGGATCACCGAGCACTGCTATTCCTCCTCAGAGTCTGGCCACCTTCTCCCTCAGTAGAAATCACACCTAGCGTTCAGGTCCAGTATCTTGGCTTCCTTACCATAATACCAGACTATGCCGCCATTGCCAGACGCATGGGACAACATCCACTTATCCATCAGCATGAAGTTAAATAAAATAACTCATGCAAACTGTTGGTGCGTAGAAAGCACTCAAGAAGTGAAAGACCGCCCACCGCCCACCGCCCACCGCCCACCACCCATTACCCTCTGAGCTCAGGCTTATCTCATTAGTTTTGGTGTGTTACAGACCTGAAGAGAGAGCTTTAGGCCAAGAAGGCTCACATTCAAACTTCAATGCAGCTTTCTATCAACTGGGTGGCCTTGGGGAATCTCCCATTCTTCTTCCACAACAAGGAAATAACAGCCCTACTAAGCAGGCAGACTGTGGTGTTTACAAATAATGTATGGAAAGTGGCTGGCACACGGTGGAGGACATACAGTTGCTTCTGTGTATCTACATGTAGATACAACAGCCCAGTGGGTGAAATGCGTCTCATGACAATGTACACAGAGTTGCCTTACTATGTCATTGTAATTCTCCAAACCTTAAAACTGGCCTGGGCGTCATTATATGGCTATCTTGCTTGTCGGTCATTTTTAAGCCACTTTGGGGCCTTTCAAAAGCTCTGACCTGAAGCCCCGTAGAAATAAAAGCACCTATCAGCAGCAGTAGATACGAGTCAGTTCAGGGGTGCCCCAGCATAACTGCAGCCCAAGTTCTATGGAAGCCTTGGAAAGGTTACATGACTCAGACAAATGTAGTAGGCATGAGATTACAGGCCAAGAGGAAGAGGTCGGGGCTACTATGGGCTGTGGGTTGAATATTTGACAGACGCATTACACTGCAGGCCTTGTTCTGGGTCCCTCACAAAGCACCTCTTTAGGGAAAACAAGATGTTCTTTGTAAATAAAAGTTCATGCATTTCAATAATGAAGTCATTTTCTAGCACTGTAGTGAAAGATATTCTCCCCAGCCCTCTGGGTGAGGACTCCACAGAGGAAGAGGAGTGGCCCGTGAAGAGAGAGCCACAGGCTATCTCTAGAAAAGGAGAGAAGGAGAACTCATCCAGAAATGGACACCCTGCCTCTGGCTCCTGAGGTCATCTACTTCAGGCTCCGGCCCGCCCCTGGAATCCCTTTTCCACCCACTTTCCTGTACACTAGTGGGGGCCACATACAAATCTATATAAATATAGATCAGACATCCGGCGCCTGGGCTACGTAAATAAGGGATGTGGGGAAGCAATCAGGAACGCTGAATATTCATCTCGAGTCCTTGGAGAGGCTCCAAACTGCGAGGGGGAGGGGAAGCCAGCGTCTAGGAAAGGCCTGACCTCGGGGTCTGAAAGCCAACTTGAAGTGGGAGGGCCTGGAAGGGGAAGGTGGAAAGGGAGTGGTGAGAATGAGTGTGGGAAGGAAGCCAGAGCCGCGCCGTCCTCGGTCCCAGCCGCCAGGGAGAGGAGGTGGCCAGGCGCGCTCACCCGGCTCATGCCAGTCCCGCTCCGCTTCCTTTTGATGCTCGCGGAGCATTTACGTTCCATCCATCTGTAGGTCCCAGAACCTAAGTCCCAGGAGCGGCGGGAGACCCGAGACAAAGTGAGAGAGGTGAATGGAAGCTAAAGGCAAGCAAGGGAGAGAGAAGAGACCACGCTGACTCTCGCTCCCTCTTCCTTAATACGGCAACAACAAAGTTGCAGCTTGGGCTCCTGGATCTAAATACTGCAGGCCCAGAGAAGACAAAACATCAGGCATCGCTGCATCTCTTGGGGGGTACCCACCAAGACCCCCCAGATCCTTCGTTCCAAGAAGGGCCCTGTTGAATATCAGCAGAGAGATGGCTTGGAACACAGCCTGGTGCTCAGTCCTGGCCCTGTGGCTCCTCTGGGGTGCTGTCTGCTCCAACGCGGCGTCAGGGGACGGCAATGCGTTTCCCTTTGACATCGAGGGGAGCGCAGTGGTCGGCAGGCAAGACCCATCTGAGACCAGCGACTCCCGTGTGACAATGGGACGCCTGCCGCCAGCTGCTGAGGTACAGTACTCTGTCTTTGCCACCCTGCTCCGCACCTGTGTATACCAAGTCTACCAGCTGAGCCACAATCCTCTTTTTCCCCATCTTTTTGACAAGCCAGACTTGCATCTGGACTAGGTCCCCTCGGTTGAAATAAAGGGTTCTGTTTTGAAAGTTCCCTTTGGTTGTCAGTTGAAAGTTGAGGCTTTGGAACAGGTTTCTCTGTTCCAGTGAGAGTACCCCTCATGTCTGTGTGGGTCTCTTAGACTACAGGAGAAATGTATGCAGTATGCGGCGGGGTCTTTTGATGTGTTCCAGTAAGTCATTTTGTCAAGCCTTGGCATTTAATGTGCGTGTCCCGATTACTGTCTCCCTGTTCTTTGCTGTTTGAACAATGGGAGCAATATTACTAAAAAGACCTATCCTGTCTCAGACTAAACAAAAGGTCTTTTGCAAAGCTGGGGTGCTGGGAGTGGGGTGCTGGGGGTGGGGTGCTGGGGGTGGGGTGCTGGGGTGCTGTTAGTGGGGTGCTGGGAGTGGGGTGCTGGGGGTGGGGTCTGGGGGTGGGGTACTGGAGTTGGGGGTTGTCTGTGAAGGAAGCTGTTAGAAATTTGCAGGACAGATACCTTAAACAAAAGCAGACCATTCTAATCCAGAAGCAAGATTAAAT
This sequence comes from Rattus norvegicus, assembly GCF_021556685.1. Lineage (NCBI taxonomy): Eukaryota > Metazoa > Chordata > Mammalia > Rodentia > Muridae > Rattus > Rattus norvegicus. The sequence continues at coordinate 45,700,470 of NC_141553.1, forward strand.
CACGCTCCATTCCCAACATAAAGCCGATCAGGATATAACTATTGATCAAATGTTTATTCAAATAGCTACTGTCTTTCTATATCAAGAGGCTTTCAAGTAAAGAGACAGCTGCACTGTAGACATTTGGAGAAGGACGAGTCCACAGTAAGTGATTTAAGAGCCTCTGAGCCTGGATAGACAGTAGCGTCCCCCAGGCTGTGGGGGATGCTACGGAGGAGGAAAATGAAGTCACCTAAGTTCATGGGAAAGGAAAGAACTACTGACCTAATGCCACACACGCACAGCACACACACATACACAGCACACACACACCACATATCATACAACACATAAACACAACATATAACACATATACATATGCATAAACCATACACACCACATACACACCACACACATACACCCCACTCCACATTCCACACAGCACACACATAACACACACACATATATAGATACACATATATACACCACATACACACTACACACATATACACCACATACACACACAAATGAACACACTACTATACCTGTGTCTATAGTGCTACAGCTTAAGTAATGTTATGAATCGATAATAGTGTTAAAAGTCACTGGAGTCTCAACTGTTGTCCCTAATTCTACCTATTGGTAAGAAGATAACTATAGTTGTCACTGTTGATAAAAATAAAATGCGAGAATGTTCTTCTTAAGTGAAAGTCCTAGTCATGCTTCCTCAGAAAGGAGTCAGGTGGGTAGAACTCGAGTGTCCCAGTCTCTCATTTCGGGACATAAGGTCTACCCCATGCGTCTATTTTAAAAGAAAGAGAGAGAAAGAAGGGGCTTCTGATCACATCCAGGATCCAGGTCAGTCAGAGCAGCCGAACTCCATCAATGGGGAGGGATTGCTTCTCTGCATTCTTGGAACTGACCCAAGCAACATTGTCTCCACACCTGTTGCTTCCAGCAGGGAAAGTCCCTGAATGAAATGCTTGACAGGATTGATATTGAGTATAGGATACTCAATTAAACTGGAATTGCAGATAAACAACAAATAAATCTTTACCGTGCCCCAACCGTACGCTAGATTTTTTTTTCATTATTCATCTTAATTCAACTTATCTTGGCATTCTGTGTCTGCATATATTAAATCCAAAGAGATGATTCTATCATGCACAGCTATTTTTTCTGTATTAGCAACTCGTAATAACTATTTGAATGTTAGAGAACCTTAAAGTTAATATTGAGGCTGTGAGTAATTTCCCATACAAACACAGGTCCAGGGCAATGTTAACAAAGCATTTTAGAGGGTAAGCTTGCTAAACATGTTTATAGGGCAAGCGCTTTGGCTTAACCCAAGTAATAGTTTGCCCAACTTGCTGAAAACAAAACAAAACCAGACCTTCAAGGCTTAGGGAAATAATTGATAGCTATTTTAGACTTTATGTAGTTACCGTGATGAAAATATTTCAGTGTCTGACATAGGTGTAAGTGATTTGAACATGCTGAGTTATTACCATAAATGGGTTAGTTATTTTGTTTTGTTTTTTTTTTTTAGTCCTTATTTGGTGCTCTTTTCTCAGAGACTTTCATGCTTCTGTCTTACTTAGCCTTAATGTTGGTTAAGACTGGAGCTCTGTTTGCCTACGTCCTTCTGACCAGAAAGACTGTCAAATGTGCAATACTGTCAGGGTCTACTAGGGTCAAGTTACTAGCTGAGGAATCTAGGGAAGAGAGAGAAGATATTAGTCATCCCAGGGATGATCACAGCAGTCGGGGTAGAATGCCACAATTATGCTTCCAAAGGATAGTTTCCCATAAAGCCTCCTCCAGCTTGCCTGTGGTCTCAGGATGATCCCAGCGCCTTACCAGCAGGTTTCCCATGCTCTTTATAGCCTGCGAGCAGATCTTAAATCAAATACATTCCAGAGTCTTAATAACATGGCACAACTACTTTACTGGGTTGGGTCAGGAAACTGTATTTACATAAACAGAATACAGTCACATTATTCATAGAAGGGGTTCAAAATGTGGGTGGGAGGGTGCTCTAAAAATATTTCCACTTTATTTGACTTGGATTTATATGAATGGTCATTCTTCGACCAACTCTCCAAAAGAAGGAAGGAAGAAAAAAAATCCTAAGGCAAGCATGGGTCAGTGGGAGGAGCTTGGCAGAAATCCCCCAATGCTCTCCCCCCAGTTCCCCTGTCACTGGATGCTGTCCTAAGGCGGGGTCTCTGACCCACAGTAGTACTCAGTGTGAGCTGAGAGCAAATAGGAATGAAGAATTAACACAATGAAAGGACAGACAAGACCAGCAGGTCAGGAAGGAAGGGTCCCATAGGATGGAAAGAATGTGAGAGAGACACACCCAGAGAGAATTCTACACTCGACTTGAGGATTTTCCTACCTGCTGCTTCTTGACAAGCAAATTACTGAGTCCACTCTTGCTGAGTGTGTAGTGAAAACAGGGATTTCTCAGTAGGAGAGCGTGGGCAAGAGGGAGACTACTAGTTTCAAAAGGAACTTTCAGTATCCTGACAACACTTTAAGAGAGAGCCTATTCACTTTGTCAAGTGCACTGTAGCAAGTATAACCCAGTTTACATTGTGTGTGTGTGGGGGGGGTGTATGTATGAGTGTCTGAGTATGTGAGTGTGCGTGAGAGTGTAAATGTGTGTATGAGTATGCACGGGTGAGCGTGTGTGTGTATGGTGTGTATGTATGAGTGTATGTTTGAATGTGTGAGTCTGCATATGAGTGTGTGAATGAGTGTGTTTGTGAGTATGTGTATGTGTATGTGTAGTGTGTGTGTGTGTGTGTGTGTGTGTGTGTGTGACAGAGAGAGAGAAAGAGAGAGAGAGAGAGAGAGAGAGAGAGAGAGAGAGAGAGAGAGAGAATGTATTATTTTGGGTAATGCAGTTAGTTTGCCCAGACAGAACTGGAGAGAGAAATAAAAGGTTTCTTTCTCCTCTTGCCCTTGGGATGTTGCAATTTCTAGAAATAATGAAACACAGGCAGGGAACTCTTCATGTGTGGGTTTTGTTGAAGTGATCAGAATCTAGCTAAAGTCTTCGTGACTAACACAGAAGTGCAGGGAACCAGAGGGAAAGAAGGGACAGAGAGACAGAGAAAGAATGATGCCAGGGAACAAGTATCAAAGTATCCTTGGGGAAAGAGAGAGTTTTGTTTATTGAGACACAGGGCAGGAGTCCACCAAAGTTGAGAACACTGGGCTAGCAGTAGAAGCCAGATGGAGGCCAGGCAATGACATTGAGAAATGTGGGGCAAAGGAAGAATGCTGGGAAGGGCAAGCAGGAATGGGTGGAGCTGGGTTTTATCCTTACTACTGGTGAGAAAAAAAAATGAGAGAAATCTATGATAAAGGTGAGGAAACTTCCCTGAGAGGAGAACATAGGACTTCCTGGTCTAACCTGGTCTAACCTGAGAGGGCTTTACTGTTAATATCATTACCATGCTATCTTCCCTCCAAAAATATCACTGCTTTATAAGCCCATGGCCATGCCATGCCACTCAAGACGAACTGACTTGCTTAAAGAAGCACTACAGGAGATTAACTCTGAGGGACTTTCCCTCTATTCTTCTCTGTGAGGACATGGGATCCCGTGCGTGCCCCACACATTGTTAGGCTCCCTGCCATTGCAGTGTTGCCGAATGTTTACGGAACATCTTTATCTCTTTCACTATCTGCTTTCCTTTTCCTTATCTCAGCCCCTTGCCTTGAAGAGGACTGTGCAGACAAGAAAGCTTCCAGCCACCAGCCTAGGCAGCTATCCGGGACTGCTGAGGCAGCATTAGATCAGGTCTTTGGAGCCTCCCACTTTTCATTCCCACAATAAGCCCATTTAGAGACTTGCCTTGTACAGAGAGAAAAGTGCAGGTAGCAAGAGGGATTAAAAGAAAATAAAGGATGGGGTTTTACCATCACCTTCTGAGTGACTTGAACACTGTTCAAAGCAGAACAGCCGCTCTGTAAGAGTGGCTATGAGCTAAGGACCATGGAGAAAATGAGGTAGAACAGGAAGACGTGATATTCCATGCGCCAACGGCAATGTACAGCTTACTTTAGGAAGACTAGGATATCGTAGCAGTGGCGAAATTAACACTACCCGAGACATTTCCTGACCCGGCTATGATAAGTCAGTAGAACTATACAGTTTCATCTCAATTCGAAAACTCGGAAATAGGTACAGGGGCAGCTGCCTGAACCACTTGCTGGGAAGTGACTCCGTCGGGGATGTGGTCACCTTTAAAAGCAAGTTGACTGTGCAGGAATGTCTAGAAAGTGTACGGAACCATCCTTAGAGACCATTTTATTAAAATTTGGGGAACCTTTATTTTTTAAATGAAGAAGTATAAAACGTCGTGCAAAGCACCATTTGATGCTATTGGAAGAGTCTGTGAACTGCATGAACTGTTAAGACAACTGAAGACTTGGGGTAGCATGCCTTCCCTGCCTCCCTGAGTACATTTTTTTTTTCTTCCGTTTCTTTTATTGTGGGGATCGGGGTAGCATGCATGTGCCTGGGTGCTTGAATGGTGGTCAGAAGACAACATGTAGGAGCTTTCAAAGTTCATTCACACTGTGGGCGTGTCAGAATTGCTGTTGTTAAGGTTTCCATTCACACACACACACACACACACACACACACTCACACAATATAATGTGTATATAATATAATGAACATGTAATGAGTATTATATATTGTATATTATATAATGAATATATAATATATTACATACAATATGATGAATATATAATAAGTATTATATATAATTTATATATATATACACACATGGATGTACATGTGTAGAGCATTTGTTTGTTCATCCACCCATACAAATAAATGTGGTTTCTTCCTTTTGGGTATTGGAAGAATATTGCTATGAACAATGATATATAAGTATCTTGCTTTGAGTCCCTGTTTTCAGTTCTTTTGAGTACATATATGAATAGAATTCCTGGATCCTGTGGCCCAAAGGAATTCTTAAAGTTCAGATTATTACAGAAACCATACAAAAAAAGAAATATCTAAGGGGAGTCAGGTAAGGAGGAAGAGTGTCCTGGGGTGACCAGCCCTGAATGACAGTAGACCATCCTCCAGAGCAGAGTTCAGCCTTGCTAGCTCTTCTGGAAGCTTGTTTGTCTGTTTTTAAAGAGAAGATTTGCAGGATGTGGTGGTGCTTAAACCTTTAATCCCAGTACTCAGGAGGCAGAAGCAGGCAAATCTCAGAGTTTGAGGCCAAGCCTGGTCTAACGGAGTGGGTTCCAGGACAGCCAGGACTACACAGAGAAACCCTGTCTCAAAGAAGGAAAACAAACAAACAAACAAACAAACAAACAAACAACAACAATAACAAAAACCAGAATCTGGATTCTTAACTGAAATTGATGACTGAATTTTAAAATTTCTCCTAGGCAAGGGTATCCGAAGGCCAGATTTAGTCCAGGGGCGACTGACTTGCTACCCTACCCTATTTGAAACTCACCTTTCATCGGAGGCAGACTGTGGGCGTGTGGCCAGAGAGCTATGTGAATCAGTGAATCAGTGCTTAAACTTTCAGCGGGGTGACTTTGAGCAGATTAGGTCATTTTTTAGGGATTGCCTTTCTTATTACAAAATTTAAAAGCATATTTTGCCTCACAAGATTGCTGTAATGCTGCACGTAGATGCCTATGTATGCAGGTTTTATAAGACAGTTCGCCTCAGCCTCTCCTCTCCCTCTCAGCTCCCTTCTTCCCTGTGACTTCCGTGAAGCCCAGGTACTGCACGCTTAGTGTCTTGCCAAACGTACTTGGTCATCTAAATCTTTAATAATTTTGTAAATTTCGTTTCTTTCTACATAGTCCCTAGTTGTGCAACCCAAGAGCAGAGGGGCTAGAGCGTGTCCCTTAGAGTCGTTCTCTAATAGTTTTCAAGTGGCTTTTCACGGGAAATAAGGTCAGTATCTGAGTGGCTAAGAAAAATGATGTGTTTTTCTGGATCTCCAGAAAAGCCGAATAACATTAACAATAAAGTCAAGCCAAAAAAAAAAAAAAAAATGGAGGGAAAGAAATTAAGTCGTGGGAAAAACGAAAGGACAAATTCACTGATGTTCAAAATCTGGCTGATAGTTAGTGATGTGCGTAAGGCCAGGGAAAGCCTGCTTGCTTATAAGAATCATATAAATATGATGGCGGCCAGATATAATTTTGATACATTTGAGTTAGAAGACCCAAACCCAATTTTTTGGCACATGCTTCGACTGTCAAAATTAGAATTTCTAAATAATTATTCATTTTCTAGCATGGGAGATAGAGCAGTGAGATCGTGAAGATATAGTGACCACAGACAGATACTTAAATGCTCTCCTGGGTTTCACAAGAGCAGCCTGTTACTTTCAACTGTGTTTCTCTTTTGGTCCTGGTGTGGTAAAGTTAAATTCTGGGAAACGGCTTGCTAAAGGGAAGTTTAACCACAGATGTTTGTAATTCCATATTGAGTTTCCCATCAAAGTCCTAATGAAATTCAGCTGCAGGCAGCCTGCCTTCCGAGGAGCTGCCTTTTTGTCATGAGAAACTTTGGGGGGCGGGGGGAGTCAGCATTCTGGAGGCCGAATGGTAGTGGGAAGTTTTCCATGTTCAAACCCAAATACTCTGCATAAAGAAAAACACACCAGAAGTTGCTTCTTTCTTTAAGAACAAGAGAAAAGTGGGTAGATGTGCCTTAAAAATGACCATACTGCACAAAAGGCCCCTCTTCTTAACTTCCAAGGTTGTTTAAAGCTTGTATTTCATGGAAGGTAAGAGATCTCATGAAGGGAAGTAGCTACCGTGATAAATCCTCGAAAACTGCTAAATTCTCTAGAACTCGCATTACTACAAGTTTCCTGTAGCCTACAGTGTAAGTCTGTGCTGCGCCCTAGAGCTGAAAGATCTCCTTATATTTATTGTGAAATTATGGAGTAATATCATTGCCTTAAAGAATATCAGAGACTCTGGGGATCTAAAGTGTGTTCCGTGCATGAAGCTTGCCTTGAGGATATGACAGCTACAGGGAGTAGTGTTATCTGTACCAAGTACCCTGGGACGCAGAGAACAGGACTAAATCATTCTATAAACGCCGATGTAGGCCTGAAAGACTAAAGAACGTAATAGCTGGAAGCAAGAGCGATATGAGCCATCCTCACAGGACTAGAGAACTGCCTAGAATCTTCAAATAAAAAGGTCAAATGGCTACATAGTGCTCAAAAGAAAAAAAAGATTTTTTTTTCTTAGTATGTGATACCACAGCACAAATCCCACATCTCAGTGTTTTGTTTTGTTTCTGGGCTTGTTTCTTTTTTTAAAAACTATCTATCTATCGATCTATCTATTTGTTTAAGTGGGTGTGTGTGTGAGTTTGTGTGCACCCCATGCCTGCAGGAAGGATCCTAAGAAGCGAAAGAAAACACTGGCTCTTCTGGAACAGAAGTCACAGACTGTTGTGAGCTGTCATGTGGGTGCTAGGAATCGAACCTGGGTCCTCTAGAAGAGCAGCTACTGTTTTAACCCCTGAGCATCTCTCAAGTCCCCCACCCCAACCCTACCCCCTACCAGCCCCCACCCTCACACATGCACATACACACACATACATTCCAATCTTGAAATGTGGCAAACCTAATCTGTAGCAAGTTATTCTACGAGCCTTTTTAAGCTTCACAATGTGTGTGCTGGCCCTTGAGAAGGGTGACATACTTTGGCCACCAAGAACATCCTAAGTGCCACCTCTCTTCCTACTGCTCTGCCACAAATCTTAGTAGCCACGGGCTGTTTTCTGTCAATCCCCAGGCCACAGATGACATGCTATATACCTGACCCTTGAAGACCGGTGAAGCCTCATTGCTTGGATGTGAATGTTTCATTGTTAGTGTGTAAATAATTGCTGTATTCTATTGTCTTCCCTGGATCTTGTTGTCCATTGCCATCGATGCTAACAGGCCCTCTGATTTCCACTCACAAAGACACAAGCCCTGGAGCCTTTATGGCAGCACAGAAGTCAGCATGAAAGAGACCTGCTTACTTTGAAACCTGCCTGATAGCCAGTGGGAGGTCATCCTCGGATTCAAACCCTACTGTGCCCTGAACTGTAAAGCCAAAGAAAGCAACAGATGCTTGATGCTAGAAAGGGAGCTTAGAGACCCACTGCTCTCAGGGAAGAATGAAGCTGGGCAGAGGGGATCAGGGAGACTCTGGAGAGACAGCTCAAGGAACTGTGTCTTCTGGCCCTGCCTTGGATTTGCCCCAGTTGCTTGGGTGGACTTAGTTACCATCAGCATTTAAACAAGAGGTCATGATCATACCCTGACATTACATGAAGGAAATTACTTACTTCGCTATACTATTCTTCATTTTTGTCTTTATTGCTTCGCTGTGCCCTTGTCCTGAGTCACCACTCAGAGAGGACTGAAGCCCCAGGTAAAGTTGAGCTATGGGTATAGACTAACTTTGATGGTTCTTCCCTCCATCACTGATAAGCACATCACTCTTGGAAGATTAAGGAGCGTGGGCAAGTCCCCTCATCTCCTGTGACCCCAGTTTCTTTATCCAGAAAAAAAATGAGAAGGAAAAAGATGATGTAATTGTAGTTGGTGACGTTCCTTCTAATGACCTATCCCAGTGATGTACACCGCTCCATCAGACTTAAGGAACAAATTATAGCTGTTATCCTTTAAAACCCCAAGTTCTTAAAAATCCAGAGAGCATGGAAAACATAGGGCCATGGCCTGGAAGAAGGGACACAAAACACTTTAGTGGAGTACTTTCCCCAGTTTCCCAATAACTTCTGTGAGTGAGGCTAGGGGATAGCTACAAGTAAGGGCATGGGCCAAGCACAGACATGAGCCTTCCATGATGACACACCAAGGAAGTGTCTCAGACACTATGAGCCCCAGACACCCCCATGCATACAAGGTATGTCCTCCTGTGGTCAATAAATCCTATGCCAGGTTTTCTAGATTCTCCCACCTCTTCTACTCAGACCCTTTAGGGTGAAATAAAATATGAGGCCACAGAAAGAGAGCACACATCCATACCTAGGTGCCAGTCAAGTATTAACTGGCAGAGTTCACAGTGGAAGCAGTAGGGAAAACAAGCAGCAGCTTGATGCAGTACAAATATCAAACAAAACCACCTCATTATATATACGATGCCTTGAAGAGTTGTCCACTAGGTCTTAATGCTACTGGAGAAAAAAAAAAAAATTTAAAGCTTGCTCTAGATCCAGCAGATCACATTTGGAAACAAACATGTGCTTGGAACTTTCTGGAAGCCAGGCTTTGTGAGGAATTTCGTTTTGGGAAATGACTGATGATTGCTGGCTGTCAGGCAGCAGGGTCTAAAAGACTGAACCTTATACATGGTGCAGAGGGGCAGTATTCACACCACCTGAGCTAGCAAAGCCAGGCCTCAGAATGAGACTCCGCCTTCTCGCCTAGCCAGCGTCCTCATTGGTCCATTGAAATATAGAAACACTGAATCTGAAATACAGCCAGATTTGAATCTCGATAGGCTGGGAAAGGTGGGGGTTCTGTGGATCTAGAAAGGGGATACTTTTTAAAAAAATATAATTAGGAAGAAGAGAGCAAGATATTAAAACCCAGTCATAGCTGAGTGAATCTCAATGATCAGGTAGTAGAACTTACTCTAAAAGATATAACTCTGAAGTCGAAAAACAATGCAGAATGCTGCTTTGAGGAGGCAGAGGACAGTGCCACCTCCTGGAAACACAGCCTCACATATGGACATTTGGAACTGGCTTTAGAATAAAGGTATAAAACGACATGGAGGGTTTTCTGTTCCCATCCCACCCTTCCCAGTTTCCATAGCTAAAATGTGTTTCCTTGAGGGAATGACAGGAAGAGGTGGCCAGAGAGGAATTTCCTTGGGAAATCTGCTGGAATATAGATTGTCACTTTGATTCTTTAAGAACGGGTACAGTTGTGATGCCGTCCTGACTCAGGACAAGTCTCTGTGGAATAAAGAGCATCCTGAGCTGGGAAGATGATGTCACAAGATGCATAACAATTAATTCCCTAAAGTGAAAACTGTCCAGGCGATTCCTCCAGCTGAGGTTTCTAGCATGTTCGTTCGACAACTGCAAGGAAGCAAGCACCACTTGAGTTCCCGGATGTCTCCTGTGTCCAACAGGCTTCCTCATTCACCCTACGGGCTCCAGGTCTCCCTGACCTTGCTTCAGCCCCGAGGCAGCAGTTACAACCTTAAGAGGTAGCTGTGTCTCACCCTGTGTGGGACGTTTACTGGCTGAGTTCTATGGTCATTTTAGCTTTAATTGCTAAACGCTTGGTTAGTACTCTGGGCCCTGGTGCTGTCCTGAGCACTTTATGTGTCTCTTTGCGTTGTTCCCCCTAACACCTCTGAGGAAGGCATTCATATTAGCCCCATATAACAAACAGGAAGTGGAGCTGCACAGCAGCTGAGTAGTTTGCTCAACGTCATCGCTGAGCATTCTGCGTCCAAGCTCTCAATTTTCTCACTCCAATATCGTCTAACATCTGTCTCCAGATCTTAAACTCAGCTAAGGTCCCCATTACCACCTGGAATGACAGTTACCAGTCTGTAAAGAGCATTCAAGTGAGTAGGATGGTCACGCTTTGACCTTCGTAAAGTTACACAGCTACAGAACAAACTATCTTGATTGGTAATAATGGAACAGAGCAATCTTCTCTTGGAAATGAGAACAAGAGTTGCTGAAGTAATTTCTGAACATAATTGTACCCATGTCCTCAGCTTTGCTGAGCATTCATTCCCCAGCGGAGTCTTGAGTGGATTCATGATTCAAAACTATATCAAAAGAACGAGGAAACAGCCTGAGCTGCCTCTGGAGAAATGGTCAACAGGTCAATCCCAGCAGGTCAATCTGCTGGGAAACTGAGCTGAACCCTTAGACGCTGCCTACTTTCTCACATTTCCAGGCAAAGATTCAACTCAGAACGAAGACAAAGAAACAGCCAAGTACCGTAGAATACACATTGTCTGAGAGAGGGGAACAAGGAGCAAGCGCTTAATGCAGAGAGTTACCCAAAGCACCCCTGGTTAGGTCTGGACAGACCCAGGCAGTCTCTCTGGGACTAGCACAGCGGCTGGGGCTGAAGTCATCAGCGACGTCCATCCCTTGTAACCTGGAGGAGGATATCTTTGAGCCTGGTGATCCTTAGACTTTTCAATCCTCGGAATCTCTTTACCCCTCCCTTTCCTCTCTAACCTCGTGTTTTATGTTATTTCACTCAATGTGTTCGTCGGTTAAGACCGACATAATGAGACACCCCAGATGATGTCGCTTAAACAACAGAAATATACCTTTTCCAGCGTTTTGGAGGCTGAAGCCTAAGACCTGGCTTGTAGGGGGAGGCCCTCTTTCTGGCTGATAGAAAGCTACACTCGCACATTTCCTGAAACCTTCCTTCTGTGCATCTCTTGTGTCTTTAGAAGAACACAGTCATCTCACATGAAGGCCCTGCCCATGTGACCTCATTTATACTTTATTATCTTCCTATGGGCTTCATCTTCCAATATAGTCAAACTGTGACTTAGAGCGTCTCAGCAGCTGAATTTTCAGAGGTTTGATCCAACCCACAGCAGCAGCTAAACAAAATATTCAGCAATATTTAATGAGATAATTCATAACTGCAAAAGGGAGCTGGTGATAAAATAGTGTCATCGTTTTATTTGAACTTTAGCCAATAATGAAAATGTGCTACTATTTCATATTAGCTGTACATCCTTATAGATATAGTGCAATTAACTTTAATTCTATTTTTTTGGAAATATTCAAAATGGTATTTAAACCCTGAATTACCACCTTATATTCCTTAGGCACTTAGGAATATTTGCTTCATCAGCTTTGATAACCTCATTCTCTCAGTCAACATAAAGTCATTTACTCAGGTCAGAGCATGAAGTCTGGATACAGGCCCTTATTCCAATGCTCACTAAATGTCACGTACTCTCCAAATATGAATAAAACACAATCAGAGACATAGAGCAAGCATACTAAGAATGCAAACAATGAAACCGTTATGTTGTCAAAGCCTAGAGAGTTTAGAAAGAACGTTTGTTTCTGGTGGGAAGGAGCCAAGTCAATGCACCGGCCTGTGTGGCTTTCAATTCGGACCTTGAAGGTCTGCGTGGGGTGGGGTGGGGGGAGCTCATGATAAGACAAGGTTGAGTGGAGACAGAGACACACGAGGAAGAGTAATAGTCTCGGTTGGTTAACAATGGAGGACAGGGAGTCACTGAAGATTTCATTATAGAACAAAGAGAATCACGGTGAAGGTTGTGCTCTGTAAACCTCAATCTGGAACAGGGATGGATTGAGTAGCGTAGCAGACAGCCCAGAATCTGGGTGACATGTGCTGTCGCACTGATGATCACCCAGGAAAGAATAAAACGTTCTATGTTTGCATGACAGCCATTATCTAAAAAGGAGAAATCAGAGACTAGGGTCACTGACACGCTTTTACCAAGACGGCTCGCCCTATGTTTGGAGAGCAAGGATGAGAGAGACGGCGACAGTACTGCTGATATTTATAGAGATTTATTTAATCATGAGGGTGGACTGTATACTGGGACCTTTTCACAGTCCCAATAAATCAATAACTTTAAGTGGAGTCAAAATACCTTTGGTTCTCTTGGGTTGTACGTGAATTCCTCACAGATTTTTACTGTTTGTTTTCATAGGGCTTCTCTGTTCTAGTGTGTTCGAAAACTACCACTCAGAGGCCTAGGAAGTTGACATTATAAACCGTGACAGGGCTCCGAAATGTCATTGGAATCCATCTTCCTGGCAGATCCCAGCAGGATACATACCTGTCTCCAGCCAGTACTAATGGTTGGCTTTGCGGAATTTCGAGGTTGTTCTGAGCACCTTCTAACATGAGCGCAACCCTTTAACAATTGGTACCCTCCAGAGAGATATTTTTATGCTTCCTTTTCCTTGTCTGATGATATTTTTGGCCCTTGCCTAGGAAATTCCCCTTTTGTCTCAGTCATTACCTGGGTGGGAGCGCCGAGAAAAAACAACAAAGGAATTCTGAGAAGAGGGTGGGTGGTGACAAGCGGACGAGTTAGCCGTTATCTTTTGGTCTTCCTGGCCATACCCAGATGTTTTGCTAAGGCTTTCTTTTTCTAAGCTGATAGTCTATCCCTAGAGTCAGCATTTTACCTTAAAATATAAATGTCCTTTTAATAAAAAGTGGGTGGTCTGTTAACTCTACACAGCCCTAAAAAGGTCTCAGTCTTGCTGTCTCTAAAAGAATATGACATTTCATGTGTCATCCAAAAAGCCAGTCTCCAAAAGCCAAACTAATTCCATTCAGAACAGCAGCAAAAAATTAAGAAAATGAGCGTCTAAAATTCTCTCGTTTGTCACTTACTTTACAAACTGTTCCCTCCGTATCTTGGTGTCCTCAAGGTTCACTGTGGAACCTTTTTTTTTTTTTTCTCTCTTTTTCCGGAGCTGAGGAATGAACCCAGGGTCTTGTGCTTGCTAGGCAAGCCCTCTACCACCGAGCTAAATCCCCAGCCCCATTGCTGTGCCTTTTAAATGTTGCTTTATGATGTATAGGAATAATGAATATCTAGCAAATCCTGTGTCTCTTGCAGAGTTTAGCTCTTCGAAAGTCGTTGACATTGTTCTGTGGAACTCCTACCCGTGGGAGTGGGGGTGTCTCTGACTCTTCCTCCCGACCTTGGGACCTTTTCCTCCTACAAGATTGCCTCTCCCAGCCCTGAAATGAGGGTTTGGGCCTAGCCTTACTATAATTTGTTATTCAGTGTTCCATTGATATCCCTGAGAGGCCTGCTATTCCCTGGAGAAAAAAATGAAGGAGTGGATGTGGAGTGGGGGAGGGAGCTGTGGAGGAGTGGAAAGAGGCGAAACTGTGGTCAGGATGGATTGTGTGAGAGAAGAATGCTTTTAAAGTTACTGACATTGAAAAAATATTATTCACAACTTCCAAGCAAAGGGATTGCCAACAAGAAGTAACTCCGCTGAGAAGTGTCAATACTTAAAGCCTTCATTGTTTATAACGTGTTTTCCAACATATTTCCAGCTCTCATCTTCATAATCGTCTTACAAGCCAGGCCACTTGTTGCTAGTGTATTTATGAAACATGGCACTATCTACCAGGTAACCCTTCCCAAGCGGCAGGAAATTTCACAGCATTCCAGACAGTGGGGAACCATTGTTCTGCTACTATCGTTGAAGAGGAAGACATTAGTGCCAGAATTTGAGTCAGTATTCCAAGGTCCCCCAGAGAGTCTTTGGAATGGGAACCACAGCCAGGTTCCATGCTTTAGAGGTGGCCAGCCCCCCTCTTGTATCAAGGGTTTATTTGTTTAAGAGGCTAGGCAAATGCTCTACCACTGAGTTCTATCTCCAACCTCCTATGGTATCGCACAGCCTGGAACAAACAAGGACAGGGATAAGGATTACCTGGAGATGACTGTGTTGGATCATCCAATGAGTCATAGCATATTAAAGCAAATTCTTTACCTTCTTGCTACTTCTTTCATAGCTATGTATGGCTTAGAACTGATTTAATTACTCGAACAGTTGAAGTCTGGGAGCCTTCATGGGTTATAGCATTTGCTACCCAAGCAAAAGGGCCTGGGCATGAATGTCTAGTACTCTCATAAAAAGCCAGGCATAGTCGCTCCTGTCACAGTTGTAACCCTAGCACTGTGAAGGCTGAGGCAGGAGGCTCACTGGAGCTCACTGGCTGCCAGGTAGCTCCAGGTTCATCGAGAGCCCCCATTTCAGGGACTAGGATAAAGAGTGACAGAGTAAGGCCCGTGATGTCCTCTCAGTCACGCACACACATGCATAAGTGTACACATGTGCACACATCACACATGCATAGATCACACTCGTACACATTAGATGCTCTCTTGGCTTTGAGTCATTATGCTTACCCCAATTTTGAATTTAACCTATAATGACAGTCACCACCCCTTCCCTTTCATTTTAGAGATTTTAACCATGGGCCTCGTACAACTGTCAGCCCCCTAAAGTTCACTCTCCACATTTATATTTAGAAATTAAATATTCAAGTGCAAAAGGACTTCAGAATTTCTCGGTAACGTTTTCTGATGGTCACATAAAAACATAAAAGAATAAATCCTTAAAGTTAAAAAGGAAGAAAGACAGATATATTTCAAAAGTGAACAGTAATACTTTTGTTCCAAAACAACTGCAGAAAGAGATTTTCACATCATTCCCGAAGCACATTGTGTCTGGGATTCCCCCTGCACAGCCTCCAGTCAGGTTTCTACATGATTTCAGGAACTTTCCTATTATGTTGCAAAATAATGGAAATATGAAAGTTTAATGAAGAAAGCCAATGTGGTCTGGTTATGTCTACACCTCCCTGTGACCTACGCAGCCTGCTTCATAACAGTCCCTCCATCTCCACTTTTATTTGGAGAGCTTTTCATTGTTGGTTTTGAAACTGTCTTCATACTCTGACGGCGAGGACATTGAACATCCATTTCCCCAAAGGGAATCGGACAATTCACAGCAGAAATTGTTGGACTTTGTGATATAATCCAGATTTGACTTATGAACATCAAGAGGTGTCTTGAGCAAAATGAAAGAAGAAAGGGTATTACAGATGGCTAAGGCAGCCCCGTAAGCTCAGCAAATTTGGTAAGACAGCAGAGGGACAGGGTAGCTCTAACCTGGTGACAGCTATCTGGTTCACTTTCAATATGGCGGACACTGCTGTGCCTGGTTCATCCTGAGTCTTTGGTATGAGGAAGTACCTCAGTGTAGCATGTATTTAAGGTGGTATAAATACAGTAAGGATGAAGTCATGATCTTTTATTTTTTTTCTTTTTTCTTTTTCGGAGCTGGGGACCGAACCCAGGGCCTTGTGCTTGCTAGGCAAGCGCTCTACCACTGAGCTAAATCCCCAACCCCTGGAGTCATGATCTTTATGAAGGAAGGTTAATGCATTCTCTAAAATGCTTAAAATCTCTGGGTTCTACTCGCCCCAAAATATTTATTGTTATTTCAGCAGACACAACACATTTCTTTTCTGAGCCTGTTTTCTTAGACATACAGAACATCAAATTTCCATTGGAAATGACCCTTTTCTTTCTGCTCTTTTTGCCCAATCTTCCATTCGCTTTTTTGGGACATTAAGCATTAGATTCCATTCTTCTTCTTTTTGTAATGGTAAGGCATTATTATTACATTGTCAAGTTGGCTTCTTTAAACCAGTCGAGCTTTCGTTTGATTATGCTCTTTTCTCTTTTAATCTTCCAATATAATATTATATTCATAGAGAAAACGTGGGGGTTTTTTCTTCCTCCTTGAAGACAAAAATAAACAGAGATTCCCTTTGAGCATGGTTCAACCATGAAAGAAGTTTATAAATTTCAAGAAAGAATAAAAATTTAAATAACGTGGTCAAAAGTTTAAGTGAGAACAGTTACCTGCCCTGTGTGAGCTTCTTGGAGATTGGACGATGAGCAGCAGAGAGCACTGAGAACTGAGGAGATCCGGGCCTTTCTTTCTTCACGTGCGCTCAATGAGTTAACTCAGTCTTGGAGCACTCAGCCAGAAAACCAAATGTTTTCTCCATTTCTTCCTCCCCTCATCTGGACAGAATGAAGGGGGAGAGAAATAAAAATAGTCCCTCTTTAGAGTTAAGTGACATTGTCCCTATTTATAAGTTCTAACTTGAAATTTATTGTCACTTTCAAAATTCCTCTCAAGCCACATAAAAGTGACTCGTGGGATCCTACTAGCCACAAAGAATTAGCAAAGCTTCCAGATCCACCTAACGCTTATTCTAGGGACTGGAGGGTGTCTTCGGTATTGTCAACAATGTTTGAAGAAAGGGCCATGTGGGCATATTGTGAGCCAGAAACTTGCTGAGGAGTTCTCACAAGCTTAATCGCTGGCATTCACGTAACCTTTCCAGAACATTCCAACGAGTAAAGGGAGCAAACCCAGATGCTACCTTTACTGAGATTGAGTACCAGAAGTGAAAGATGCTTGCTGTGCATAGTGAACAAAAGAACAAAACTTAACCTTGCACCTCTCTCCCATATAGGAGCAAGGAAGAAGTTCTCATTTTCCAGCCTTCTAGCTTCCGTTTCTCCTCTTTAAAAGTCCTATTCAAATGCCATCCCATCCAAAGAATTATTCTGGACTCCCTCACTTCTGTGTTAGAGTCCGTCTCTGCCTCTTCTTCACTGTGGCAGGGTTTCTCTCCAGCTCTCAGTAGTTACATAGGTATCTTACAGTTCTTACCACACTCTTGTACTGTAGCAAGCAGCATGCCTCAGATACCCCTAGTAAACACGCACAGGGTGGGATGATTCGAGAGTCGTCTTCCGACTCCCCACATGGCCCCGGTAAGAGCCTTCAGAATAACTGGAGGCTCAACTCCCTTGTTTGCTTATCCTGGATTGTTTGTTGAATGTCCGCTTTGTGCCAAGCCCTCAGCAAAGCCTTAAGTAAACGGTGGCACATAAAACAGAAACACCAAGTGAATAAATGACCGTAGCAAACTCCAGATGCCTAACCAGAACCAAGGGCTGCATGCGTGTTCCTTGGTAACTCAAAGGGAGATGGCAACGTTGAGCTTAATACCAATAACAAACCACGAAGTGCCTTCTCTAAACTGCCCCATCCCGGGATCTCCATACTGCGGGCGACAGAGAAAGCCTTTTAAGCTAAAAGTTTTCTTTCCCACTGTATATGGAAAAATTGACTATGCACTTTCATAGAGAAGGTCTAACTAAGAAATGTTTATATTGGAACAAGCCCCATCTCTAAATCTGGGCTTGTTACTGAATGGTATTTTGTTTCCTTGGATCAGGGAAGGGGTCTGGAAACATCTGTAACTAAGTATTGTTTTAAAATCAGCATGATTTTCCCCTCGAATAACAGATAACAGAATTCCTTCAAAGCAAACAGTCAGTCATCACTATCCATTTCCCCTCCCCACCATGCACTATTTTATTGCCATGGAGATGGCAATGCATGGGTTAGATTGGCAGCGCCGTGGGTGCCGCCATCTCCTTCTGAGTCTCTTTCCTTTTTACTTCACTTTTTTACTTCACTTCACTCTACCTTCACCCTTACTAAACGTCTATCCTACCACAGAAAAGCTGTCCAAACGGCAGTGGTTATTTGGAAGCAGAAAATTTCAAAGCTACAGATGACAGTTTATAAAATGATTCTGTAACTACCCCCCCTCCCCGCAAAACAACCATCAAAGACTCTGCTCCTGGCATGCGTGAGCTCAAAAGAAATACTTTCACTAAATGTCATCTCACCAGAGCCTCAAAACGAAATCTCCAGAGAAATGAGAAAGAAAATAAAACCATAGAAGTGCCCTCAAATATGAAAGGGACGAAAGCCCTACGCAAATGCCCGATGCTCTCCATATCCTAAAATTAATAGAAATGGTTTGTGAACAGTTCAGGGTGTTCACATTTCATGAGCAAATATTTTAGCACGTGTTCAGAGAGTTCTGGTTTGTTTTTCCTTAGCACCCCCAAATTAAAGAAGTAATGTTTGTGGGGGGGGGTGGTTGTGGCCTTCTCTTCCTTTCTCGGAGCTGAGTGTATTTATTTTCTTACGAACTGTTTGAAAACAGCCTGTCGCCACCCTACAACCACTGGACCCTGATCTGAAGGTCCATGTCAATCTTTTGAGCCTTCTTCAGAGTTTGACGCACAGCAGACAATGCCAAGTGACCCTACGGCTAACAGTTTACAAGTAAGAAAGCGAGATAGAGTCAGGGGTTACATGCTTCGTACGGTCGCACGTCTCGTAAAATATACCAAAGGAAGAATAGACATTTAGCCTACAGTCCTAAAGTTGGAACCAGTCGTAAGGTCTCTGAGCTTCACCCTTTCTCGGCGTGGAAGGACAAAGGTGTGCATTTCATGGCTCTGTCAAATTTCCAATGAGAATATTTTATTAGTATACTTTATGGGCCATATTTTTCCTGTTAGATGCATCCAGAGGTATGTCAAGCTGCCATATATTCTGCCTCGCCAGACATCTGCTTCTGGTTCACAGGGGAAACACCTGCAGGCACGCTGGTGTCTGTTACACAAAGGGCAGCCCTTCCCAGGGCCTATTGTCACATCTCTCGAATGGAACGGGGGGGGGGGGGGGGGGGGGGACAGCTGGATGTCACGCAATCAACTTCCCACAAGACGTGTTCTCTAATGAGAAATCAGAAGTGTTTACCTCACAGTCCATTTCTAGCTGCACACATAGAAACAGCTTAAAATGAAAGAACCAGCTCTAAATGATTATATTTAAGTTAAGAATGTTGCTGTGAGGCAGGCCAGATAACTACAGAGGACTGACAGGCGGTGCTTCCTCTCCAGAGTCAGACATATGCTCTTGGAGAAAATGTGAATATACTAACAGTGTTTGCTCCATCCAATCCTCTTAGCTCCCAAAAGATGCCCAGAGAGTAGTGTTCAGATATATAGCTCGGGAGGCAGAGTCAAGAAGGTATCCACAAGTTCAAAGCCAGCCAGGTCTACGTAGTTTCAAACCATCCAGGACTACAGAGTGAGACCTCCCTCAATATTGTGGGAGTGTGAAACAAGGAATTCATGTTGCTGAAATCTCCTAACTGAGACTCTGTATAAGTCTGACAGACATGAGTAAAGTTGATTTTCCTCACAGGTATCTCCTGGAGAGGGAGAGACGAACATCATGTCTCCCTCTGCCTGTCCCTACCTCTATTCTCTCTCCCTCTCTCTTTTGGTTCGTGTGTGTGTGTGTGTGTGTGTGTGTGTGTGTGTGTGTGTGTGTGTGTATGTGTGTGTGTGCGCGCGCGTGTGTGTTTGGACTTTTGGTTTGGTTTGTATCTTTTTTTTTTTTTTTTGAGTCAGGGTTTCACTATGTAGCCTTGGCTAGCCTAGAACTCCCAATGTAGGCCATGCTGGCCTCAAACTTGTAGAGATCTGTCTGCCTCCCAAGGGCAGAGGTTAAAGGTTAAAGGCTAAAGGTATGCACCTCCACCCCAACACCATCATTTTCTCTTCCTTCACCATCCTCATCAGGAAGTACGGCCAACTGCAACACAACTAAAGATGATAGATATTGCCTGGTTCTAGGTAAACAGCCTTACCGAAGTAAGGCCCTTCTTATCTCACGGTAGTCTAGTCAGCTCTGGCCATAGTCAAGACAGCCACACTCACTAAGTACCTGTTCTGTGAGGGCACTGATGGACTTCAGTAACAGATCAAACAACTCCAGTGTCTGCTGTAGAGGAAACATGTGTTCTGTGGTAGAAAGGCAGTAAACCTGTACCTCCTAACGTCACTGCTGAGCTGTGTGTCGTACAGACATGGAGAGATATAGCTCACCAAGCAGTTGCAGTTTCAACATACAACCCTTCCAGACAGGTACAAGAGGAAGGGGAAATGTTACGAGTTATTGGCCCTCTGCCTTTGTATTGGATCTAACTGCACAAATGTAGTTGGTCTTTATAACCACTGTAGACGATAGCATGGCAATAACTTTCATAAAATTAAACTGCACAAGGCAAAGTTTCCCCAGTGGTAGAGCTGAAACCGAGACCCTGATAATCTAGAGCATTCTGCTATTCCAGGTTGTCTCAAAAAAGCGTAACTGCGGAGAACAGGGGTCCCTGGAAGGAGTAGATTGCAGGACACTGTAGCCGTGCCCCTGAGGTCTGAATGCCAGAGGTATCCTAAACACGAGCGTGTGCATGAGAGAAATTCATTTGTCCACTAAAGGAGAATGCACTGAATGCCTGCTCCATGAAGGGCAGCCACACAGGCCCTCGAGATGGCACACAGGAGTGGACATTTGTTAAGATACCAAGGCAAAGGTTTTCATTATTTCCTGCCATTGGGGGAGGTGAGCTCTGAAGAGGTAGCATCCAAATGTGTATATTCCTGAAGGGCAGAGAACCTGGGGAGCTTCCGGGAGGAAAGGAAAGGACAGAGCATTTGAAAGAAAATTTCATTGCCTATGAAATTCCCTCAAGTTACTCCCTTTAACCTCCAGTTCACAGTGGTTACCTTGAGAATCAAAGCTGATTAGTTGAAACAGGTTCTTGCTTTAAATACAAATGCTTACCTGTTTTGATTCTACCAACTAAACAGGGAGAAGTGTCCCTTTTTTCAGATTTCAATAAGCTATGGAAGATTATAAATACATGACGTGTGACCCAACTTAAGATAGAGTAATTCCAATCCTTACATGTATTCAATTAAAATTTTGAGCTATTTTTCAGTCCCATGTTAGTCTATCCCAGAAATGCATCTAGAAGGAAACCTTTTCATCCCTACTACTTCTTCTCTAGGACCCCTAATGAAGCATTTAAAATTCTGTTGTCATTAAATTGAGGTTTATAAGGCCTACCCTTAAAGAGAATGCCCTACTTCAGCAAGGAACAACACTTGCCCAGGAGATAATTTAGTTTTTATTAAGTGGAAAGTTGAATTGCGGATATCTGAGAAGATAATAGGTTTGCTGTGCTTTGGGGGTCTTTATGATTTATGCCCAAGAAAGGCTAAAGGAGCCAGAGAACAGGAGGGACCATCTCTTCATTGGTGGAGAAGCAGGAGTGAGTTATCAGAGTAGGAAATAAAAGGACAACACGAAGTTTGGAACCAGTGACTCTGATAAGATCTCCCACCCTTCGGGCCAAGAGCTAAAGGCAGCTCGGAGAAACCCAGCACTGTGAAAAGCAACACTGCCCGGAGAAGCTTCTACTTTGGAGGCTACAGCTTTTACCCACAAGGCAGTGTTCTACCTGTGAAGAAAGGGGGCAACGGATCAAGAGAAAGATGTAATTGAAAGAATTTCCTTTCTCCATTCCTAACTGGTTGATAGATCGTGTGAAGGATACTCCTCTACTAAAATTCCTTTTTCACTTCATTTCTTTTCTTTTCTATAGTCACCTACTTTAGTCAGGTGGTTTATTTCGTTTTATTTTTGTGTGACAGAATCCCGTGTGTTCTGGGCTAGTCTCAAAGTCCCTATGTGGTCCAGGATGGCCTTAAACTAATCTTCCAGCCTCTATGTCCTCTCCAAGGTGCTGGAGTTAGAGGTGTGTATCCTAAGCAGCTATGGCTACGACCGTGTTGGGTAAGCACTCTACTGTTGTTGTAAAATAAATAAATAAATAAATAAATAAATAAATAAATAAATAAATAAATAAAAAAAATTTAAAAACGGCTGTCTTTTATCCCCCACTAGGTCCAGCACCTCAGTGCCCCAAGATATCTGCTGGATATCTTAAGTCTCAGTCAGCAAAGCCTCTCACCCACTTTGCTTCATCCCGTATCACACTGCCGAAGGCCTCTCTCTGAGCCTGGCAGCAATCTCTCTACCTATCTAGTTCCCAAGGCAGGTTTCCATGCCAGAAACACACATCCCAATTCCGCTGCAGCCCAGACCAGCCGCCCACACTCCCTTACACTTAAATTTACACATGAAAGAACACACAACACAGTAACCTCTGATCCAATTGATAAGATATAATTGCCCACCTAAACATACAAAGCCCAGTACACATCCATCCCTTAAGAACATTCATAACAACCTGTAAATACACAGAGCGGAATCTTAAGGTCACCTTCCATGATGTCTACCGGCTGCTCTCCCTGTCCCTTCTTCTTCCGTTCCCGTCTCCTCCCCTTCCTTCAAACTTTTCTCCCGCCCACCCTTCCTTCTCGTCCAATGACAGGCCTCCTTCTATCCTGTACCTGCCACTCACCTGTGACATCATCCCACACGCTACCAACTGAGCTCCACGCACAGCCGCAATCAATGCTTTAAATTCCCCCCTTTCCCCTTTATGTAAAGTAATAATGGGTGAAAGACTGTAAACAGCAGGCTGCAAGAACGTCATCTTAAGTTCTACAACCCAGCTCTGTTTATCTTAAATTATCGAAGAGTTTTCCTGATTTCCCCTTAGCTCCAGGCCAGCTAGAGAGAGCTTGTGTGTCTAGCCTATGGGTCACTTACGTTGTATCAATCTAAGGGTAGCTAGCGCTGGCTAGAGTTCTATTACTGGCTGCTGTCTTGGGCTCTGAGAAGAAAGTGCTCTGACTTTGGGCCCCAGTATTCCTCATAGGAAAGAAAATTGGCATATGAGCCTTTGGTACTTTAGGATTAACTTACCTGTCAGTCGGAGAATGAGTGATTCTGAGAATCAGTAACTTTGCCTTAAGAAAAACCCAACCAGGGATTGGAGAGATGTCTCAACGGTTCAGGGCACTCACTGTTCCTGCAGACCCATGTTCAATTCCCGGCACCTAGATGGTGGCTCCCAGTCATCTGTAACTCCAGTCCCAAAGGGCGCAATGCCTTCTGGTCTTTGGGGGAGTTGGGTGTACACGGTGCACATACATACATATGTGCAGGCAAACACTCCAACACATAAAAACAAATAAAACAAGTCTTTCTCTTTAAACGAAGAAAACCCTAGTCAAAATAAGCAGGTATTTAAAGCTCTCTGGGTTTCTCTAGTAGCCTAGGGTGAATAAGTTTAGCACTGAAATGAGAGGCTATCAAAATTATTAAGCGCCCATCGTGCAGAACTTAGAAGCCAGTGAGTGTCTTCTCTGTGAGAGGATGTCCCATGGGAGGGCATCGCAGCTGTAAGGTGAAAAGCAGAGGAAGAGCAAATTAAGGAAGGAAACCCTATGCTCATGCTTTAACCATGATAAAACTCCACAAGGCAAGTAGGCAGGAAGCAAGGGAAGCTACATGTGTTCATCTGAATCATTGTTAGGACTACATTACTGACTTCCTAGGGATGATGCTGGAGAACCTCACCAGGTCTAGACATGGAAATCCAGTGCACAACCTCAGTGACATCATGTGCTTTTCTCTCTTTTCTTACCTCTTTCAGACTTCCACAACAATTTGTACATTCTCTGCATAGCTTAGTAAATAAAACATTGCCAATGTAAAGGCCAAGACTTATCCAGCCCCAAACTCACCCCATTCATGGCCCTTAATGAGACTGATTTCTTCAATTCTCCTCGATGCTTCCCTCTACTTCTCTTTGTATGTGTGCATCCCTAGAGAAGGTATGGTGTTCTTTGCACATTTTAAATATAACATGACCATCATACTATTTCTTCTAAGCACATGGCTTTCCGCTCAGTAGCATAAGACTCATTCATAACTAGTAATGCCTGTACTGTGAGATCTGCTAGACTATTTTCCAAAGTGTTTGCACATTTGTTCCCCTATGCCTCATTCTTCATTGACTCATATTTTTTCCCAGATGGCATTTCTAGAAGGTCCTTGCTATTTGCCAATCACTACCTGTCAATCAGCTAGGTAGTGAGAACATGAGGTTGACTAATACAATAACACACTGCCCGTGTCTTCATGGTCCAGTCAGTGACCTCAGGGAAGCAGGGGTATAATGTTAAAATTGTGGTATTGTATTCTCTGTACTCCAATGAGATATTTGTAATGTGTCAGGTGAGTGACCAAGTCTGAGAGACTGGAAAAAAAGTTTTCCCACAGGATGGACAATGTATGCAAAGGCAAGATAGAAAAGAACACATTACATATGGGAAGTTAGGAAAGGTAGTTTTATTAGCACAGAGGGAGCCTGCATTTTATCCTGAAGAGATGTTGGGTTTCTGTAATGAAGCCTTGGATGTTTTATTGTTGGGAATTGTATTTATTCATGTAGCCATTAAGAGGCAGAAAAGTGATGTGATAAGATCTTTTAGAAGCTAATTCTGATATAAAGAGGAAACTAGGAGAGAGAAAGTCTGGTGCACATGAGTGTGTGTGTGTGTGCAAGTGTGTGCATGCGTGTGTGGGGTGCACGTGAGCGCGTACCCACCCATGCATACACATTGTGAGGGGAAAATACAATATCTTAGCAGGGAGAAATGCCCGAGATCTTGAACTAAGCCCTGGTATTGGGAGTATTTTAGAGGTAAACATCGGTTCTGTGGGATAACAATGGACAAAGGTGGCACAAGATTACCAGATGGGAACATCTACCCCAGGAGACAATGAGGAATGTTTGCATGAAGAGAATTTTAAAACTGTATTAGAACTTACTAAAATCCACCCGGTGATGTTGTTGTTCACTGTGAACATAGGACAGCTGTTCTAAACAACGTCAGGGACAAAATGCTCCTCCGTGACAAACCTTCTGCTGCCTCAGTTCTGACAAGGACTATAGTCACAGTTGAGTGTTTGAGTGTTAGCAGGCAGCAGATACCTAAACTTCAGCTAGGGCATCCCACCTGCTTGACTGTCGATCAATGGTGCGCTCTGTATTCAGCACA
Source organism: Rattus norvegicus (assembly GCF_021556685.1). Classification (NCBI taxonomy): domain Eukaryota; kingdom Metazoa; phylum Chordata; class Mammalia; order Rodentia; family Muridae; genus Rattus; species Rattus norvegicus. The sequence continues at coordinate 45,725,787 of NC_141553.1, forward strand.
GACCTGAGTGTGCAGAACTTCTAATGCTGCTGTCCATCCTCACACAGGGGCTATGAGTTCAGAGAACAAGTTCCTAAGAGTTCGAGGTCCTGAGGCAGCTCCTTTGTGTTGTTCTCACGCCTGCTTATGCTGCACTCAGAACCCAGATTTGAAATGACTATTGAGGTCACTGTGATTGCAAAGAGGAGGCAGGACGTGGTGCATGTTCTTTTCTCTTCCCTGTGTTTGCAATATTTTTTTCTCATCTTGAGGTAGCCATTCTTTTCGAAGTGTTTCTAATAATTACATTTATAAAAAGCAGATTGTGTAATTTTGCAGTGTTAATCCATCACTTATTTTTTTTATATATCTTTAATACTAACTGAAATAGAATGTGATAGAGTTCCTTCTATCAGGTCCTACATGAAGTAAGAAAATAGGTGTGGGAAAGGTTATGATAATGTTGGTATGGGACTCATTAAATTCTATGTGTCTGTGGAAGCAGAGAGGACAAGTATGACCAAGCCTTGGAAGCCAGAAGTCACACACACAGTCACACACACACACACACACACACACACACACACACACACACACACACAAATCACCTTGATGAAGGAGACTGATGTCCTTGTGGAAAAACTTGATATCATCGGGCAAAGCTGTGCTGATAGAAAAGAGGGAGCGGAGTGCCCCAGAAAACACTGACACAGTAAGAACAGCGGAGGAAGGGCACTCACCCTGCCGCCCCCTAAAAATAAAGTGGAGAAAAGGATCATAGAAAAACAAGAATAGAGAGTTTCCCCTGAGAGGAGACAGAAAGAACCTCAAGGAGACAGTTAGTGTTTACTATGCAAATGGGGACAGGACCAGGGAAGCCAAGCCTTAGAGCCCCCCCCCCCCCCCCCCCCGACTTCACTCTTGGTGCCTCACTGGCTGCAGAAGCCAGATCACAGGTAGAGACACAGACTGTCATGTCCGAAGCAGAGCCAATAGACTGTCATGTCCGAAGCAGAGCCAATGTGAGTGATCCACCGGGGGAAGGCTGTCTGGGCAAGAGGAGGAAATGGAAGAGAAGCAGAGCTCAGGGAAGGTGCGCTTGGAAGTTAAAGTCAGACCGGACTCAGCACCTGCGCATGCCCTGTTTCCTCTCACTACCTTTGTGAAGAGGTGGACCGCGCTGAAATCTGAATCTGGAGTGACTGCTCAAAGGCTAAAGTTTCCCCAGCCTGTGGCACCACTGGGAGGTGGTACACTCTTTGAGATGTAGGAGCCATTAGAAGGAGCTCAGGCCATGGGAGAATTTCATCAGAGAAACAAGTATTTGAACCCCAGGTGTCCTCCCCTCCCTTCTCCTCTCCTCCCCTTTCTGGTTGCTACAAAGTAAACTGACCTCCTTCTGCCTCACACTCTGAGCCTATCATCCGTAAAAGCTACTTTGTTACTCAGATGTTTTGTTAGAGTATCAGAAAGCTGATTAAGAGAGATAGTATAAAAAAAAAATTAAAAAAAAGGGAGAGATAGTATAGTATAGGAGAAAGAAGGGAAGAAAAAAGGGAGGGGGAAAAAACGGGGAGGGGTGTCGTTCCCCAGTCACAAGCAGTGGACTGTGGATCCTGAGGAAGCAAGGCCGGAAACAGCCTGGGGTTGGAGACCTCAGGCTGTGAGTGAGCACACTAGAACAGACTCTCAGGAGACTGGCTTCAGGGAAACAGCTTAGTTTATTTTAACAGCAGAACAAAGGCTATTTAAACCTTTGAGGGGTGAGTGGTAGCTAGCAGACTGGCCAGGGCCAGGGCATGTTGAGGATGCCTCATTTGCATAAGGAGGAATTCCAGGTTCTCCTGGACATGACCTTATAAGGAGAAAGGAAGTTTATCTTGGCTACTGGCTATGTGACCTCCTCTGGCGGGACAAAGGTGGGGCACCGAGCTGCATGGTCTAGGACAGGCTGTAGTAGAATCTTACTGGCGACCTCAGAATTAGATTTTGGGGGTTTGGACACTACTAGCCCCTACTCTTGCTCCAGCCCCACAGGCAGAAGAAGGTGATACATTGATCAGTCTAAAAGCCACAGATGGGTGGACTCCAGTGCAGAAAGAGGTTCATCTTTCTTGTAATTAGAAAAAAAAAAATGTGGGATGGGTAGAAGGCATAAAGATAAGAAATCATTTAGATTTCCATCCCAGTTGCCTCTGTGTTCTATGAAAAAGGCAAAATTATGTAATGAGAGGAAAGAAATTTGGGGCACGTTTCTCTGTTCTATAACCTCACAGCAGCGTGACTTCCATGACTGCTCTCTGCACGACCTCTCGAGAGAGTCCGGGTGAGGAGCTCTGTATACAAAGCATCCTCAACACAGAAGCAGTGTCGTCCAAAGCAAGCATCGATGCTCAATACCAATTCTTGCCTGAGAAAACTGAAGAAAAGCCCTAGCCATCCGGAGCAATCCAACCTCCCAGGTTCTCGTAGAAAGAAGAGGTAATTTAGGCGAACATGTACAAGACTGCAGACCATTAAATGGTGGTCAGTGATCAAATTGAATCATCTATAAAGAGCACTTAGCTCGGTGCTGGCCTCCGTCCATAGATATTAGCTGTTGCTATTCATTCAAGAAGAAAAAGAAAAAGAAAAAGAAGAAAAATCATGGTTGCAGATGGCGGCAGTATTTGTCACTCGACAGTACGGTTCCTTGTAAATGGCTAAGAAGTCATCAAAATCCCCTAAATGGCTGCACTTGGTCATTCTCTCTACGTGATCTCATAGAGCCCTTCGGGTCTTGAAGGCTGAATTTCTTCCTTTCTTGGAAATGTGTCCATAGCCCTTGCTTGCCCCTAGTAAGTTAAATAAGACTGAGTCAGTCTTCAGAGTAAGAAAAAAAAAAATTGGCAGAGTGTAAGTTGTGTAATCAAGACCCAGAAGGCAAGGAGTGAAAAGAACAAGCCAGGGACATGAGGCAAAATGACCAAAATCTGGAGCAGAGAGCCAGATGTTAGCAGACTTATCTAAAAGCAAAACCAAGCCAAAAGTTGACAAGAAAACCCTCAAAGCTTGTTACCTATGTAAGTGCTTGATCACTACCACAGACGAGGAACCTATAAAGTCTTTTAATGTTCTAGGGGAAAAAAAATATCTTAAGAAGTGTTTGTCAATATTAATGAGCACGATTATCCCAAATGAAGAACTTCAAGTGGAAAATGTGTATAGCTGTAGGGGCTATGAGCTTCTCACTTGGTCCTTTCAATTTTACAAACCAAGAGGACTTATTTCAACAGAGCCTGGATCTACCGGTGTCTGTAGTCCTAACAGATTTGATGCACAGGGTACGGATGACAGCTCCTTGAAGTCCTGGAGTGGATCAGTGGTTTCCACCAGTGAGAAGAAGACCCAATAGCAAATCAAGAAGGCTATTGACACGTAGATCAAGCAAGAATGATGGGTAACTGTCTATTCACTCAACTAACCAAAGGGCTTGGCTTAAGATCTGTAATCTTGTGACCCTCCGAGTTCTTGGGCCTCTGAATCGCTGTCGCCATCTTACTAGTGATCAAACTGAGAGCTAGAATGCTTTGCAAACTGGAAGAAGGCTCTGTGGTCACAGTCCCTAAACTTCCTACACAAAGCTCTAAGAGCCACTTAGGAGGCACCGCTCTCCATGTTCACCTCTTCTGTTCTGCTGTGGCCCTCAGAACAAACACCTTTGAGCTGAAAAGAAACAAATCTCTGAGGAATGTTGAAACCACTCTCCCAATTAAGCGATGATGAAATCGCTGTCAGATTCTGAAAGTCAACTTCACCTATTAAAATGCAGGGAATTTCAATTACACAAGCAAGTGCTTAGGCATGCCCAAGGGAGGGTGCGTGGGTAATTTGCTTCAGATTCAAGTAAAACCAATCAGTGCTCCAACCTCTCGCTGAGCACAGTGCAGAAGGTAGTTAGCTCGGTCTGGTACCATGTAAACGGGTTTATATGTGTGAAAAATAAGGACGCGTCAAGCCTCATCTGAATAAAAAAAAAAATACAGAGAACCAAAAGTTGTCAGTAGCTTGGTTTGGAACAGTTTCCTGTTGCTGATATTTCTCTGTTTTGTTTTTATAAACAACAACAACAAAACAAATCTACCTAGTTCTTCTTTGTTTGCTCCTCCAGTCACTCCTTTGCTACCAAATCTAAACTGATGTGTTTGAATACATGCAGTTGTATCGAACACCACAAGTTCTTCCAAAGCAGAACAATCTGATTCTTCAGTCTGTCCACGTTGTAAGTACATGCAAACCGTCTCCGGAAGGAGCACAGAGATTTGGGCTAGAGTTCCATCCCACTAAGGGAGAAAGAACTTAGCTTTTGTTCGCTTTTGGTTTTTGTTTGTTTCGCTTATTTTTGTGTTGCTGCTGATAATACCTTTCCTAGAGTGATTTGAATATTTATTTAAACAAAAAAAAAAACAGAGCTCATTAATACTGAATTTAGAGTCAAAACATTGTTGCCTGGAAACAAGAAAATGGATTTACTATATACATACAATACCTAAGCAGAAAGACGACTTCATGGGCGATTCTTGCTGGAGAAGGACCGATGTGGAAACTAGCAACAATTCTGGATACCAGTGAGCAAATTTAGACTTCTACTTCAAGTCTCCTAATTGAAGTGAAAATTGGTACATCAGAGGTCCACGTCTGATTCAGGAAGGGGGATGAAGTCATGCTGGTGTTTATGAAATGTTTGGAGATCCTTGGATACAAACACAGCGGAAGTGTCATTCGCAATTATTGGTGAGGACCTTTGAGCATAGGCACCGGGACTGAAGATCATTAGCTTTGTCATGGGATTTTTATTATAGTTAATTCACTGTCATTTGTTGCAGCTGGAGGATCCTATCTCAGTCCCTCTAGGTCATAGGTTCATCTACTTAGAGACCTCAAGACGAGCCCCCTATCCTCAGCTGCCCCTTCAGACTCTCCCCGAATCCCATCGATTCGCCACTTTGTTGTTTTTAATGGGCAATTAGGGACTTTAGGTCTCAAGAGGCTGTATTAGAGCATTTAAATTATTTACTCGCCAGACTTTTCAATAGAAATTCTGAAGATTCCAGATATTTAGGACTATGCAGAAGTGATTCGTGTGTTCCATTAACTTACTCTCCTGTGATAGTACTTAGGAAACACAGTAGGGTTTCCGTGCTTCAAATGCTTCAAATGCTTCAAATGAAATCTTAGTATTTCATTTGTGTAATAATTCCAAATACTTTACAAGTTTGCCACACCCAAAGGATGCAGACCGAACCATTCTTCAAAAGAAAATGCTTTAAAGTTGTTTTTCTTTTTATATTTATTTTATGCATATGTCTTAGTTTGGGTTTTATTGCTGTGAAAAGACACCATGACTCAGGCAACCTTTTTATATAAAGGACAACATTTAATTGGGACTGGCTTAGAGTTTCAGAGTTCAGTCCTTTATCATCACAATGGCAGCATCCAGGCAGACATGGTTCTAGAGAAGGAGATAAGAGTTCTACATCTTGATCTGAGGGCAGCCAGGAAGAAGACTCCCCATTGCCTCCCCGAAGTGGAGCTTGAACATAAGGTTTCAAAGCCCATCCCCGCAGCTGTACACTTCCTCCAACAAGGCCACACCTATTCTGACAAGACACACCTCCTAATTGTGTCACTCTCTGAGGGCCAATAATTCAATGCACATGACTTGATGGGTGCCAAACCTATTCAAAACATTACCGTGTATGACAGCCTGGCGTGCACCATGTGCATGTCAGGTGACCTCAGAGATCTGAAGAGGGCATTGAATCCCCTGGAAATGAGGTATGGATAGTTCTAAATAAAAAAAAAATTGGAGTTATGGATAGGGCTGAGAAGTAAACCTGGACATCTGCAATAGTAATGAGTGCCTTAATCACTGAGCCACTTCTCCAGTCCCCATAATTGCAATTTTAAAAGAAACTCAAAAAGCGTTGTGTATGGTGACATCATTGTCAGAATGAGTCTAGTCCGCAAGGAGACTTTCTCAAGGGAGAGCAAGAATGAAGAACAGCTGTGCAGACAGCATTGTGCATTAAAAATCCATCGTAACTCATTGTAGTCCCATTACTAAATAATTGATATCATGAATCGACGACGTCTGGAAACGATGACATCTATGATGGCACCATAGATTGCCACCTCCAGTTCCTTTAAGGAAAAGTGCCATGGATAGAAGTCACACCTCGTTTCCTCCCTCCACCTAATTCCAATTTTTGTAACTGGAAAAATTAGGTCAGTATGCATGCCTTGGTGGATTTGTCACTCCAAGCCAGACTTCACACCAAGGAGAGAGTAAGCAAATGGAAATTATTTCTCCCATTCTTCACTGGTAGAAGTAAATGACATTGACTAGTCCAGTCTTAATAGAGCTATAATATCATATCTTTAATATATTTGTATATAAATATCTTGATTTTTCTATACATATATATTATAATATAATATATTTATATCTTATATTTATTTATAATTATATATTGTATATGTTACACTAATTTCTTGTTTTTATATTTATATTATATATGTAAGTGTATATAATATAGTTTATAAAGCTGTAATAAGGGGCCTCTTAATTATTAAGAAACATAAAAGCATCAGGTGTCATGATACACAACTTTAATCCCAGCACTTGAGAGGCAGAGGCAGAGGCAGATAGGTCTCTCTGAGTTCAAGTCAGCCTGGTCTACATAATGAATTCCAAGACAGGCAGCAGTGCATTGACTCAAAACAACAACAACAATAACAGCATACACACACACACACACACACACACACACACACACACACACACACATACAAGTTCTACAAGTGATTCAGTGGAGAACAGTTGGTCAAAATGACAATGTTACTGTAAAAACTGCTTTAAAGGGAAATTTTACCCCTCAACTATCTCCACAAATTAATAACCTAAATATTTTTAAATGCTCGGTTTATTTTTTAAAGACTATTCTTTGGGGGTGTAAAGGAGAAATTTTACACTTTTTATTCATTTCAGCCCACCTTGCAATGCTTTTAATAATAAAAATTCACAAAGACAATTATCCAGAAAGGAAGGCTTACTTGAATATGTTAATGATGCAATAGATGTTCAAACTTACTGTAAAAAAAAAAAAAAGATTATAAATCCCAAGTCTGGCGTTTCTTATCTGCGTTTCTTCATTTCGCTGACTTACAAAGCCCTGAAGACCACAAAGCCCCTAACTGTAAAGTGAAGATAACGGAGCTTACGTTATAGGTTTACTGTGGGCTAAAATGAGACGCTTGTACGGCATGACCTACACATGGACTTTGTGGACATTCGTGTTCAACTAGTTAAACATTCTATTTAATTAATTAGTAGGGTCAGCATGCTCTAATGAGGAAAGATTAAGATTTGCATCAGTCTGAACCTCTTACAACACGGAATGGCATTGATGAGAACCGCATTGAACAAGAATACTCAGGGCTGTAATCCTTATTATTAATGTTTTACAGGCCATGATGGGTCCAGAGATGTGAACCCTTTGCATGATATCTCTCTCTGTCTCTCTCTCTGTCCCTCCCTCTCTCTCCTTCCTTCTCTCCCTCTCTCTCTCTGTGTCTCTCTCTCTTTCCCTGTCTCTCTCTCTTTCTTTGTCTCTCTGTCTCTCTGTGCGTGTGTGTCTCTTTCTCTGTCTCTGTCTGTGTGTGTGTGTGTGTGTGTGTGTGTGTGTGTGTGTGTGTGTGTCTTTCTCTGTCTCTGACTCTGTCTCTGTCTCTCTCTCAGAGTTGAATGTGGCTCAGGCTGATGTCAAACTGACTATGCAGTCAATAATGACCTGCTCCTCCTGCTTCCACCTCCAGAGTGGGACGGCAGATGGGCACCACCATGCCCAGGTTCTCCAATGCTAGGGATCTAACCTCCTTCAGCTGAGTAAGCCACATACCTGGCCATCCCCTCTGAATTCTCTTAGATTGTTCGCCTCTGTACTGCCTTCTGTAATGAAGTCTTCTCACTTGGGAAAGGAGGTTAATGTGGCATCTAAAAGCAGGCACCGGGGGCTCAACACTCGGAAGCACTTGTCACTCTTGCAAAGGACTCCAGCTATTTCCCAGCACCCATATGGTGCCTCACAACTATATGTAACTCCAGTTCTAAGGGATCTGGTGCCTCTTTTTGGAACTATGAGGGCATCAGGCACACGTGGCACACGTGCATACATGTAGGCAACACACACACACACATATACACACATATACATACACACACATACACACACAAATATATACATACACATATATACACACATACACACACATACACACACATACGTACACACATACATATACACACATACACACACAAATATATACATACACATATATACACACATACACATACATACACACACATATACACAAACATACATACACACATATACACACATACACATACATATACACACATATACACACATATACACAAACATACACACATATACACAAACATACATACACACACATACATACACATACACACATACACACACACATACACACACACACAAATAAATTTAACATTTTCAAAAATGTTAAAAACTTTAAAGCATCCAAAACACCATCTTCTAGAGAGAAAAAGAAAAAAAACGATATGAATTTGCTTTACGGAAGACCACTACCTTTCCTCAGGCCCCTCCATGGCACAGTGACAGGGTGACAGTCATTATCCAAGACCAACACTAAAAGTTCCAGTTCTGCCTTCGTCCTTGGAAATGATTTTAGTGTTAAAAAAAAAAAAAAGCTATGTTTTGCCATTTCCTCCAGACTTGCAAGAAGACATTTAATAAGGAGATCTGGACTTAGTGTAAACCATGATGGGATATTTCCGTGTTGAAAAAAAGAGCTTTAAATTTGCCGTGTTCTAACTCCACTTGAGGGACTCTGAGACCAACACAAGGTGGAAGATGTCCAGTCCATATGCCCAAGTGAAGGCATCAGACTCTCCTCATGCCCAGGCTTCCACCCACCTGTCTGTCATATGTATCTGTTTATAAAATAGATAGCTCCCGTCTGGATACATTGTAGCACATAATTTTCTTAGGTGGATGAAGCCAAACAGAAAGGAATTTATCAGCTTTTCCCTGCCCTGTGGGCAGGAGGCCAAATGCCTGCTCCACACAGCCCTCTCCCTGCCTCCCTCCTTCTTCCCATCTCTCATAGAATAATCTCAAAGACAGATCATCCTTCACCCAAGGTCTCAGCCTCAGCCCCGGGAGTAGATAAATGGACAATGATAAACTCTCTGACCCGATTCTCCTCCTAAACTTGGAACAGTGTGATTGCCTCCTTCACACGGTCCTGTCTGGGCAATGGTGGCAGCTGGACTATTGAGAAAGGCCAATTCAGCCTAGGAGAGGGTAAAGGATGAGTTAGGAATGGATGCCTCTGAGTTTCCAAAAGCCCATGTGCCCAGCTGTGCTACTGGGGTCTAAACCATTCAAATCTCCACCGGTTGACTGAGCGGTTCACGTAAGCAGGGAGCTTTTCGAGATCTTGCCGCCAAGCCCAATGCTGGAGTCTTTAAGGGAGGTTTCTTTTATTCTTGCTTTGTTTTTAACGCATCTCAGCTACTTTTCCTGTAAATCTGAAATTATTTAAAAATGCAAATGTGTTTATTAATAAAAGAGGGATCCCTTGGCTTTGATGTCAGAGGAGCTGAATCTGAAGCTCCCCTAATGACCGTAATATGTTCAACTATAGACCCGGGAGCCACTGTTTAGAAACTACAGAGCTAAGTTACATTCAGATGTTCACGGCGGTCAGCCACTCCTATTGTAACTAAGACCCTGAAGATTGCAAACTGCAGCATACTTGTGGGCCATCAAATCAACTTTTATTAGTCATGGGGAGGAGTGGTCTTAAATAAGGTAGCTAAGTTTAAGGTACCCCACACATAGGGAACTTACTTAGTGTCATGTGACTCTCTTTGCTGAGGTAGACACCCGTGTATACAGATCAAAATCTATAGCCTGGCCTATGTCAATGGCAATCAAGAGATGAATATGAATATTGCAGTCACACACGCCCACATGCTGTGTCACTATAGAAGCATATATATACTATATACACTATATAAATACTATATATACTATATATACTATATATATACTATATATATACTATATATATACTATATATATACTATATATATACTATATATATATAGTAACTTCAGGTTTAAAAAGTGAAATAAAAAGCTCTAGGTTAAGTCTTTCCTGTGGCGATATTAGTATCTCTTCCCTCTTGGTTTGCAGAAGCCAAGGAAATGTCATATCATCTACTACAAACTCATATGGCAAATTAAGTGGTCTCCCTCAGCCTGACTCTCTCTCGTGTGGGTGGAATTTCCTTGGACTTTACATCATGAACCAGTGTCATTATTGTCTTTTGTGTTTTCTTCAAGGGGGCATATTAAATTTTAGTTTTAGGGGCCAGACTGACGGGTTTTTAATGCTGTAAATTACTTGTTTTTCTTTCTCAGAGAAAGGGAAACAATAGGAAATGGGTTCACCTAACTGTCAGAGGTACTCCAGGCAGATCTGGTAAAAACTGTCCTGGTATCCAAGACAGTTCAAACTACAGTGTGTCACTGTGGGACGTTTTGTGAAATGTTCTCTATAAGTCTGTGGAAACAATCTAGATCAATGGTTCTTAAGCACTAGGAAGGTGACCCCAACCACAAAATTATTCTTATTTGGTACTTTGTAACTGTAATTTGGCTACTGTTACAAGTTTATGAGTCATGATATAATATTTGTGTTTTCCCATGGTCTCAGGTGATTCCTGTAAAAGGGTTGTTGACCCTCACAGGGATAGAGACCCACAGGCTGAAAATTGATTATCTAGATTTGTACCTGTCTGGAATTCTGGCATGTGATAGATACCATTTAGCCCAGCACCACCGAGACATCCCAAAAAATCAAGAAATATATGTCTATAGACCCGGTCACATAGGAAGAGAGCAGTTCATAATGGTCCTCCACTGGAGGCACCGGTGACTCCTGGGAAGAGTGGGGGAGGAAGGCTCGTTGTGTAGGTCAATGGATGCACTGCCTGGTGGTTTGACATCCCCACAAAGCACTTGGCTTCTTTGGGGTCCATCACACAAATGAAGAAAAATAGTGCATTTTCACGAATTAGGAAAATCTGTGAGGTACGTGATCAGAACCCACACAGGCTTGGACTAGTGTAAGACCTCATTCTCTTCCTTACCAGGATCTCCGTTGTGGGTTCTGGGGACCCAACTCAAGTCACCAGGCTTTCGTGGCGAGCACTTTTACCCACTGAGCAATCCCACCTGCCCCTGATACACAGTTCCTTGAAAGCTCACACTTATGAAAGGTGCACCTCTAAGCTGTTAGGCCATAGTCAGATAGTCGGTTATTCTAAACTACAGGTCCTATTATAGGGGGTGTAGTACAATTTCTCACCTTGAGGAAAACACAGTTATGTCTGATTTTGCTTTACATTGTTCAGATTTAAAAAAAAAAAAATAGAAAATTCTGTCTGTCTCCCTTGGTAGGTTTCTCTCTGTCTCTCTGTCTCTCTGTCCCCCCCTCTCTCTCTCTGTCTCTCTCTCTCTGTCTCTGTCTCTCTGTCTCTCTGTCTCTCTGTCTCTCTCTGTGTCTCTCTCTTTGTGTCTCTCTCTCTCTCTCTCTCTCTCTCTCTCTCTCTCTCTCTCTCTCTCTCTCTCTCTCTCCCGCCTAAGCCTACCTTCTCCTCCTTCCTTATAATGATGAAATGCTGTTCAGAGTGTTCCACTCGTGTAAATCAGAAAAACAAAAGATCGTGGAACTGTATGGACGAATGGCTTCCAAAGAGCCCACGACATTTGTGTTTTGTTAAGAATATTTAATCCGATGAGCATCTCTTATGACTTTCCTCTGTAAGCGCTGACCAGACTGTATCTTTCCAGTCCTGAAATGTATGTCGCTGTCTGTTTCAGAGATGTGACGCCGGCTTCTTTCGCACGTCATCAGGAGAATGTTCGCCCTGTGACTGTAACGGCAATTCCCACGAGTGTTTGGATGGCTCCGGATTCTGTCTGGTGAGTCAGCGACGTGCAGCTGCAAACGGTCTTTCTTAGTTTCCGTTTTTTTTCTTATAAAACATATTGTGTCAACACCTTCTGATTGAAAGGGGCCCCACGTGCTCCAGGGGGGTGCTGTCTTCCCTCCCCTGGCTTCCTGCTGTAGACCGGTGGTGGTGACTTGAAGTTAACACACAGGAGGGTCCCACCCTCCAGATTCCTCTGTAACAGTACAGTGGGCCCTGTACTTAGCTTCATCTTACGTAAACCACAGTAAAGCGGCCGCACCATCGCCTGTTGGAGCATGTAAGACAATCAGGTCTATGGGTCCAAATCAGTTTTAAAAGAGTTGTCTAAACCAGATAGCCAACGGAGACAAATGCTTTGTCCTTCTGCTGTTGAATTCTGCCATCAAGCCTGAAAGAGACTTTTTCCTTCCTTCACTAAAATGAATTCCCCAGCAGACTGATACCAATAGAGTCAGGGGAGGCTGCTCGTGTAAACGACCTTGCTGAATATGTCACATTTTCAAGAATGGATTGACAACTTAGTAGAACTTAGCATTGCAGTACTGACCAGAGTGGCTCCGGGAGAAGCCACGCCCACCAGAGTGGCTCCGGGCGAAGCCACGCCCACATCTAGAGTCTGTGCATTCTAATCTTGTCTCTCTTCCGCAACAAGTTCTGAAGCAAGTTCTGTGCTTCAGATTCCCATATGGAAAAAGAACCTTTCCCAGACTGCAAGAATAGTTTCATCTACAGCACACTACCTACCTAAATACGCTCAAAATTACATAATTACCTCTACTGAACAGACAATTTTATAATAAGTGGCCTCCGCGGTATATAGAGTTGCAATTTGACTCACATTTCGCATTAAGATGCAACTTAGAGATGGTTACTATGAACCTAGTGGCTGTCACTTTTCTAGAGACAAAGGATTAATTGGAGAGCCATTAAATTGCTATTTTTATTTTGTATTTTGTATTTTTTTAACGTGATATTTGTTTTACCCTCTCCCCCTGCCGTAGTCTTAAATAACCATTACATCCAGGATGTCCTGCACAGCCCCTGTAGGCATACGCAGCTGCCAAAATCTACCCCTTTTTTAATGCTCGCATCTCCGGTTTCCTGTTATTCTAATCCCAGTGACATTTGGGGGGGAAATCCCATGCATACGCTTGAACTAACAATGTACACTGCTGATGATGTGACCAATTAATACGGCTTTTCGTTACCTGCTTTATTAAACTAGAAGACAGAAGGGATCGCCAAGCCCACCAGCTGCCATTAGCCAACTGGCAAGATGAGATCAGAAAAAGTTAAAGGGGCAGAAAAGCTCACTCTGCCAGGGTCCACCAAGAGCGACGATAGAGCCAGCTGTGATGGTGTTGTCGGAACAGGAACTGTTGTAGGCTTTGATCTGGACATGAGCTCCTGGGAGGATTCAGCATCACAGGCCCCCTCCTGACTCTGGTAGCGCAGGAGGCCATTCAGCACTCGTGTGCAACAACTGTCGATCTTCCTACAATTGCTTTGTTGTAAGATAGAAAATCCACGCAGAAAGAAATAGCTTTTCCTCTCATATTGATGGTAGTCCCCCATTAATGCTCTATTCAGAGAGAAATATGGTTTTTCCTCTCATTTAAATGAACTATGCTTAGTGTGAAAATAATAAGCATTATAAATAAAACATATATATACATACATATGTGTTAAAAGTATTTATACATATATATAAGTATATACACAAATATATACATATATGTATATATGTTAAAAGTATTGAAATTCAAGGGGGAAAGGATCATCTACAACCTATTCTCTAAGTTAACATATTTCTAGCCTTACAAATTTAATTTTTAAATGTGCCCAATTTATATTTAAACATAAACAAAAGATCATTAGCCAAAAAAAGAGAGGGACACCCCCCCCCCAGAAAAAGAATCACAGGGTATTGCTGAGGTTATTGGTGACTCTCCATAACCTAATGGGAAGGCCCTATTGATGAAGACACTGATAACTTACAACACTGAGTGTGGAGGAATTGAACTGGCACCCAACCAGAAGCTTCATTTCTACTCACTCGCTCTCCTGATGCTGGGAGGTAGTTTTCACACCCTCAGAGGAAAAGAGAGATCGTCAACATAACAACAGCTACAAAGCCCAGACCTCCAAGAGCAACTTGCCTACAAGATACACAAGAGTACCATTGGCACAAATGTCATGGGAGTAACCAACCACACTATCTCATTGGCTTTAAGGCCCACTCCACAAGATGGAATTTATACCTCACTGCTAAAGGGGCCAAGAATCCAAGGCTACAACAAGTCATTGACCATAGGGAAATCTACCACTTTTATTTTGCTAAAGAACCACAGCAACAAAATCACTACAGATGGGCATAGTGCTATACACATGCTGTGATGGTTTTTGAGTCTATTACAAATAAAAGAACTTGGTGTTTTGCAAACAACCTTCGGTTTGGTTGCGTGATAGCCAAAGATCGACACAAAGTCCAAAAGTCTCAAAGTCTAAGGAAGGCTAAGGACGAATAGCTTGGTGTAGTTCCCTGCTGCCTTGTACCCATCAAGACAGAACGTACCAGGAATTGAATGCGGTACCAGAGTCTCTATGATGTCCATCCATCACTGCCTTATAACACTTGTTCCTTCTCTAGCATTCCCACCTTAATGACAGCACCATTCTGCCAGAGGCCCCAGTGTCCTCTTCAACGTCCATGTCTTCCCCACCATGAATCTGACCCCAGATCCCAACCGCTCAACCTGTTAAGCAGCTGCCTCTCCTCTATGACTTGCTACTACCTCAGTTTAAGACCACACCACCCCTCTATGACCACTGCCTCAGCCTCCCAACCATACACTGTGTTCCCTCTGATCTGCCACCTGACGACAATGGAGCTGTCTTTGCCCAAGTCAAAGAATCCTTCTTTCTAAGATGATCCAAAGTTTCCTGCCTCCAGCCGTGCTGAGCACACTTCTACCTACGCCATTTCTGTGCTTTTGGATTGCCCCCTATGGGAGCCATCTTGAAGGACAGACAACTTCAAGACCTGATTCAGGTATCGACATCTCCACGAAGCCTTCACTTCCTCAGTCATATCCCTGAGCGCACAAGGCTGGTTTTTGTTTCTTTCATGAGTCTCTGAGTTCCTGAAATAAAAAACTGGGTCTTCCTCATCTTAATACCAGTTTCAGCTCCTTAGCTCTCATGAATCAGCATAATCTGGGCTTCTCATCCGAATGAATGCATTAGATATTGAAACGATAAGATGATGTCTTCAATGCAAAAAAAAAACTTTTAATTTATTTTCTTTCTTTTTACTATTGGATATTTTCTTTATTTACATTTCAAATGTTACCCCCTTTCCCAGTTTTCCCTCGGGAAACCCCCCATTGCATTCCCCCCAAACCTCCTGCTTCTATGAGGATGCTCCCCCATCTACCTAACCACTCCCTCACATCTCCCCTCCCTGGCATTCCCCTACACTGGGGCATCGAGCCTTCACAGCACCAAGGGCCTCTCCTCCCATTGATGCCCAACAAGGCCATCCTCTGCTACATATGCAGCTGGAGCCATGGGTGGCTCCATGTATACTCTTTGGTGGGTATTTTAGTCCCTGGGAGCTCTGGGATTGTCTGGTTGGTTGATATTGTTGTTCTTCCTATGGGGTTGCAAACCCCCTCAGTCTTTTCTCTAACTCCTCTATTGGGGGCCTGTTCTCAGTCCAATGGTTGGCTGCGAGCATCCACCTCTATTTGTCAGGCTCACACAGGAGACTCTCAGGAGATGGCTATTCAGGCTCCTGTCAGCATGCACCTCTTGGCATCCCCACTAGTGATTGAGTGTGGTGACTGTATGTAAGATGGGTCCCCTAGGTAGGGCAGTCTCTGCTCCAAACTTTGTCTCCATAGTTCCTCCTGTGAGTATTTTGTTCTTCCTTCTAAGAAATACTGAAGAATCCACACTTTTGTCTTTCTTCTTTTTGAGCTTCAAGTGGTCTGTAAATTGTATCTTGGCTATTTCGAGCTTTTGGACTAATATCCACTTATCAGTGAGTACATATCATGTGTGTTCTTTGTGACTGGGTTACCTCACTCAGGATGATATTATCTAGTTCCATTCACTTGCCTAAAAATTTCATAAAGTTGTTTTTAATAGCTGAGTGTATAAATGTACCACATTTTTTTTTGTATCCATTCCTTTGTTGAAGGACATCTGGATTTTTCCAGCTTCTTATAAATAAGGCTGCTATGAACATATATATATATATATATATATATATATATATATATATATATATATATGCATCTTTTGGGTATATGCCCAGGAGAGGTATAGCTGGGTCCTCAGGTAGTTCAATGCCCAATTTTCTGAGGAACCACCAGACTGATTCCCAGAGTGGTTTTATCAGTTTGCAATCCCACCAACAATGGAGGAGTGTTCCTCTTTTTCCACATCCTTGCCAGCATCTGCTGTCACCTGAGTTTTTGATCTTAGCCATTCTCAGTGTGTGAGGTGAAATCTCAGAAAGGTTTTCATTTTCACTTCCCTGATGACTAAGGGTGTTGAACATTTCTTTAGGTGCTTCTCGGCTATTCAATATTCCTCAGTTGAGAATTCTTTGTTCAGCTCTGTACTCCATTTCTAATAGGGCTATTTGATTCTCTGGAGTCTAACTTCTTGAGTTCTTTGCATATATTGGATATTAGTCACCATGTGGTTTCTGGGAATTGAACTCTGGACCTCTGGAAGAGCAGTCAGTGCTTTTAACCCCTGAGCCATCTCTCCAGCCCCTTAACTTATTTTCTAATTTATGAGCTACCTATGTCTCTCCTTTTGTGCAATATAAGATAAATTGCCCTTTGCCAGAGACTCTGGCTCAGACCCAATTCAGAGTAACTAATTAGCACCTAATGTTCTCACAGACTCTTGTTTCTCTGACTGGAGCCCAAGCCAGCAGCATTAGCAATCGCATAGGAGCCTGATTGATAAATGGTCTCTCAGGTTACAGCCCAGATGTCCTACATCAGAATCTAAACTTTCCTCGTTGTATTCAGAGACACATGTGCACACTAAAATTTAAGGAGTGTTGACGGACATACCCCATTCTCAAACTTCATGATCTTTGTGAATGTCGTGAACCCATTATACTCTTATTGATTAATGAGGATACCAAGGATTCAGGTAGATATTTGGTTCTTGAACTATGGCTCTTCTCACACACACACACACACACACACACACACACACACACATACACATACACACACACACACATACACACACACACATACACACACACATACACATACACACACACACATACACACACACACATACACACACACACATACACATACACACACACATACACATACACACATACACACACACACATACACACACACATACACACATACACACACACACACACACATACACACACACACACATACACATACACACACACACACACACACACACACACACACAATAACATTTTTTGTCGTAAGGTATTTTCCTGTTTGGCAAATGACAGAGCATTGAAAATGAAGAAGCATTTCGCAATTTCAGAATTAAAGACTTCCAGAGCAAGAAGAATCCTGAAGGTCATCTGGTCTAAAGCTCCCTTGTACCAAGAAAGGAATAGAAAGCTGGGAGATCAAGGCACTGTTCCAAGTGAACAAGTTTGAAAACGAAGAGCTAATGTCCTTTCTCTCTGCCTCTGACACTATCTCTACCATCCCCCCAAACTGAGACCAAGGCCTTCCAGGGGAATTCATTACAAATTGTTTAAAAGAGGAAGGTGAGAAAGCCCATGTTTACACTCTGATATTTTAGAGACGGAGAGAGATCACATGCTGTGCTCTTGAACATTGAAGGCCATGGCTACTATAAACAGAACCAGAGCCTCGAAGGGGCATCTCAAGCCTCCGTCAAGTGACAAGAAGACAGGACTGAGAATTAGCTCATTTCTGTGCCTTAATAGTCACTTCAGCCACTAGAGATGGCCCATGGTCTTAGTGTGTTTTCTTCTACACAGACCTGTTTCATCCATGTAACGAGGACACATTTGCCTCTAATTTACAAGCATCCGTACAAATGTCTTGTGGTTCAGATGTATGGTGGTTGAATACAGCTCCATTGACTTTCCTAGGAAAGATGCTATTCTCAAGTTCAGGCTCATTTGTTTTTTGTTTTGTTTTTAATTGCTTTTACTTGCTCCAGATGCTGGTTCATCGTTTCACGTTTTCTCTCTTCCCTCCATTAATTTTCCTTAATATTTTCTGAGAGGTGGCTGAGCACATGGTGCAGTTTTAAAGACTCTGAAGGAACTAACTCTTGGCTGCATGTTAAACTTTATATTTAAGACTTCTCATTGACCATACAGTCTAAGCCATATTCTAATTCCTTTTCTGCTGCATAATTTTATATTGGAGCCATACCTGACAGTAGGCCAAATGCTTAAGGAGGATCCAGGCCAGGTAGCTTGTTACCCACATAGAATTCCTTCTGTCGGACCTCTGCATTGTACTGAAGACATACCTCACACAGGTTAATTAATTAATTATGATACAGCACTATTATCCAGTGTGTCAGAGAAGAGAGGCATGCCTGGGACAGATACCTTGATGTGGATAGTGAGACACAGACAGGACCATGAGGGGAGAGATAAAGAGAACTGTCTGGAGATTTTGGAGCCTGCTGCCGATCTCCAATAAGAAACAGACAAGACAAAAAGGACAGCCTGGTTTATGCCATTCTTCCTGTTTGTTACCCTTATCAGAAATGGGAAATTATAAAAACCAACCTGCCTGCTACATCCTATGTGTCGTTGACCGAGATAGGAAACCATTAGCAGAAGGTCCGCTATCTTCCTTCTGATGCATGAGTGCCAGCACGGCCTGACATATTTGCTCTCCCGTGCCCATAAATCCTCATTGTTTCCAACTGTCCTGGTTAAGCACTATGAGAATATTATTTGTTTTCATTTCATTTCATTTTCATTCCAAGTCAGGAAGCTTAAGCACCCAGAACACCTAGAGTGCGGTAGCTCTGGTTATCTTTCTGATGAGTCCCCTCTGCACACAGACTCCAAGTAGAGCCCCAGCTTGCCTGTGCACACACAGACCTGCAGAATGCATGCCTCTACCTTCAACTTTAAGTAGCACTACCACAGGTCCTTTATGTTGCCACATACCACGTATTCCAGCAGGCCGACGTCCCTTTGTTTGAAGTAAGCCAGTGTGCTCTCTGTGAACTTTCTTCATTCTTCTCAACTCTCCGGTCTTCTGGTCTTCTCTCCCACAGCACTGCCAGCGGAACACAACAGGGGAGCACTGTGAAAGGTGTCTGGATGGCTATATTGGAGACTCCATCAGAGGCGCACCCCGATTCTGCCAGCCGTGCCCCTGTCCCTTACCTCACCTGGCCAAGTAAGTCCTAAAGGAAGACAGACTCCCCAAATGACTACTCTCACCATTATTATTATTATATATTTTTTAGCTGTATGCATAGTTCTGGGGTTTGTCTGCAGGCAAAGCTGAATGCCTCAAGTTGAGAAAAGTATAAGAAAGTACGCTGGTCTACAAACACTTTGGGAGCAGAGCTTTAAGCACTTACGGGTACAACTGTTACCAAAATATCAGTGTAGATCATAAAGTCAGTGACCTCACCTCAGTGTCCCAAGCAAAGCCAATCTTATCCTTTCCCAGCTTCCCCTCAACCTACACAGGCCACTGTGTAATACCAACAGGCACGCTGTGTTTTCCAAAGCATTCACCTTCTGACTCTTCCAGAGTAGTTGTTTCCCTGCACGAAGCAATCTAATATGCTTTCCAGCTAGAATTAGAACACTGACGTACAAAACAGGATGCTGAGAACTGATCAGTGACTCCTGGCTGTGTTGCGACTACGGTGTGGAGCTATGGAGAATAATCATATATCCGTTGGGCATACATGAGAACAGTGCATTTCTAAGTACATAGTAAGGAAGAAGTCTAGTGAGGGAGAAGGGTGGCATGGAAGGGCTAAGAACACGGCGTAGTAGTACAGCACTTGCCCGACACATAGGAGCCTGTGGATTTCATCCATAGCACTGAAAAATAAAAGCCTAGAATTAAAATAGTATGGCGGGCTTGGTTTTCCAAATACTAGCCAGCTCTCCAATTCTCTATCACCAATGAGATGTCCTACAGTCAATTCGGTTCTGAATGAAAGTACCTAGAGGTAGCACAGTATCTGGGGTAAGGGATCAGTTTCAGGAGACTGGCCCCATTACAGATGCTAGTGAAAAAAAATGAATCCCCAACTATTCACACTTCTGACCATTTGACTGCAAATTTGGGCTCCCTCAAGCACTCTTAAGTTTAATTATTTGCTACAGTTATTCACAAAACTCAAGGCAGCATTGTACTTAGGGCGATTAGGGTTTTTTATTTTTAATGATACAATTCAGGAAAAGCCAAATAAAGAAACCTATAAGGAAATATATGGAACTAAATAATGTATAAAAGACATCTATAATGTAGAGGGGAAATATAGGGCAACAAGAGGAGGTTCAGAACCCCTCTTCTCAGCGTCTCCATACATGAAGAACCAGCTAGCTCCCACAAGCCTTCCTACTTCAGGCTTCACATCCAGGTCATTGATCATTGAGCCCAGAGTTGGAGGAGGAGGGATGTTGAAAGTTCTAGCCCTCTGGCCACATGGGTGTTCCCTCTAGTGTCCACTCTCATACGGACTCCATTAAAAGATCATTAAGTCCCCTCATTAGCATACTCAAGTACAGTGAACAGGCTTCTTATAAACCAAGGAATAAAAGTCTTTTCACTTGACAGCGTCAAGAGTTGTAGAAGCTCTTTGCTAAAAGTGGGAGGTCAGAAATTAAATGTGTTTTAAATATGCCATAAGTTAACAGAGTCACCAACCCACCTCATGTTTCTGTCTTGACACGTAGGACCTGTGTGGTCTCAAACTAGTTACCTTGTCTCTGTGCACTGTTCTCTGTGAGAGTTAGGGTTTCTGTTAGACTAGCTTTAAATGTTGGTTCCATCCCTTGGTTTTTTTTTTTTTTTTTTTTGGTTGTTGTTTTTGTTTTTGTTTGTTTGTTTTTGGTTTTGCCTGCTTTGAACTCAGATTTTTCTTTAGTAAGTAAATTAAAGTAAGGTGTGAGGACCCACAGTAGGGCTGTGAGACTGGGCGTGGTGTCATGTGTGGGCCATGTGGGCAGGTGTCTTGAACACAGGAGAAAGCTAAACATAGAACATAGTAACTTTTCTAATACTCTGAGCCAGACATTGTTATTCTTATAGGCAATATTTACAATGGATAGTAATTGCAGAAAGTAAATTAATGAATTACTTTAAGGAGTCCAAGTACTGGGCTGAGAAGACATCTCAATGGATAAAATACTTGCCATGTACTTATGAGGACCAGGATTCGGATTCCCAGACCCAGTATAAATGAGGCTAGGCAGGTGTGGCAGCTTGCCCTTAGCCCCAGCATTCAGAAGATCACAGAGCAATCTGGTTAGGTCGACTAACTGAATCATTGAGTTCCCAGCTCATTTATACTGGGTCTGGGAATCCAAATGCTGTGCTGGTCCTCATAAGTACATGAAAGAACCTGCCTTGGGACATAAGCTGGAGAGGATTCTAGAGCAATCACTGAGCACATTTCACATCAACTTCTCAGCTACACACACACACACACACACACACACACACACAAGCAAACACACATGAACATGTATGCACACACCAAGAAGGGCCCAAAGAACTGCCCTCTATACACCCTGATAAGGTGGGAAAAGAAAAATGGCGACCAGAATCCCCCTGGTCTTGCGTAGTCACTTGAGGACTCAACTACGTTCAAATCTTACAGCATGCCTGCCAGCCAGCAAAGTCAGAACATCTACAGTTGTGTCTTTCGGAAACCATTAACTGCTTCAGACTTAGTGACCTGTCGCGTCCGACAGTGTCAGTAATGTGTGTAAGATAAACGGTCCTGAGAGGGGAAGAAAGAGCACAAACATTAACGTTCTGTTATTTTCGCTCAGGAATGCCCTGATTTATGAGCCTCATTGGGGTGTAGTCTTTAAAGGCTCATTAAAATTCTGTTCTCAAATACCGATCCTAACCGCCTCTGAGGAGACTTTTCCCACACTTAAGATTTACTGCACTTAAATATATTTACTTCTAAGTTCCTAATAACAAGCTTCGCTCATTCACCCCTATGAAGAGGCCGTATACCACTATCTGCTCAGAAAAGGATGTAGACGCTCTGAGCTTAGACGATTTCTTTAGACAGTAACAGGAATTGGGAAAGCAATCTTTTTTTTTTTTATTAACTTGAGTATTTCTTATATACATTTCAAGTGTTATTCCCTTTCCCGGTTTCCGGGCAAACATCCCCCTCCCCCTCCCCTTCCTTATGGGTATTCCCCTCCCAACCCTCCCCCCATTGCCACCCTCCCCCCAACAGTCTAGTTCACTGGGGGTTCAGTCTTAGCAGGACCCAGGGCTTCCCCTTCCCCTGGTGCTCTTACTAGGATATTCATTGCTACCTATGAGGTCAGAGTCCAGGGTTAGTCCATGTATAGTCTTTGGGTAGTGGCTTAATCCCTGGAAGCTCTGGTTGCTTGGCATTGTTGTACATATGGGGTCTCGAGCCCCTTCAAGCTCTTCCATTTCTGGGAAAGCAATCTTAAACCTCTTCGTTGCATCTCCCTGCTTTTGTGCTTCTGCTCCAGTTACATGGTGGGTCTTCCTCATCGTGATTATCTGACATTAGTGTCTTAAGCTATCAAATCTTTAAAATATGGTTCCCTACAGACTGAGGACCTTGGTCTACATGAAATCAGGCAAAATACCTCTTAGGCACTTACCGTGTGCCAATACAAGCCTGGTATTTCTTGCCAGTAGTGTATCTATCCAACAGCTGAAAGCCGTATTTCGCTAGGTCAAAAGTACAGCAGATTTTACATGCTTACAGCAAATGGCCCCTTCCCTTCTGAGACGGATTATCCGGTATTTTAGTTGAGCAAGAAGTACTGCTTCCGGCTGTTAGCCCCTTCTGATAAAAGCAGCAGAAATTGACGGCTGGGTAATGAGTCTCTAGCCCTCAGCTCAGAAGCGGTTTCCAAAAACATGGCGAGACCACACAACTAGGATCCGAAGCAGCAGCTGAAAGTCCTCAGGAATTCATTCCCAAGTTGGAAGCATGTTCACATGCACAAAAACTTACGATCTCCTCTGTGTTACAATAAAGTCTGCAGAAAATTAAAGCAAACACAAAATTATGCTATCCGTGAGTAAGCAACCTTTTGTTGGGGCAGGAAGAGTGGGTTTGGGAGGCCTCTGAGATATTGGCACATTCGTCTGCAGGAGCCATGGCTCCCTAGCGGAGGAAACCTGGCTTCACAGGGACAGGAAAGGGTTAGTTTCTCATCGCAAGACTGACAAGATTTAGCTCTGTCCCCAAAAGGTCTAATTTGGGTCTTCTTTTAGTATTGATTTAGCTGATAAGCCATCGTAAGCATTAATCGGTTATATTACAAAAAGTCAAGTGTCCCACTGTCATTTTCAGTTTTTAAAAACTATCCATACTGCTATTTTCTATTACCTGTAACTCTAGCTCTAAGAGACAGACAACCTCTCCAGGCCTCCCCGGGTATCCTCAAGCAGGCTCACAGGCAGAGGGAGAGGGAGAGGGAGGGGGAGGGGAAGAGGGGAGGGGGGAGGGAGAGGGAGAGGGAGCTAAAGGAAAAGTACATGTTATTTTTAAGCAAGGAGGTAATACTTGAGACATGTAAGCAAACATTTTTTTAATGTCTATTCCTCCTTAAACCTTAGGGTTTTCCCAGAGCAAATCCACCTTCCCACTTGCAGAGGGCACCGCAGAGGTCAGAGTGGACTGAAGAAGGCATCAGGTTTTCATCTTCACATCCAACAATAGGAATTTCCGTATTCTAAACCACAAGCAGTCAGTGCTAGTACAAACACAACTGAGCATCCATGGCTGGTACCACCCTGCCTCAGAGGCTGCACCATGGAAATCAGTCAACAGCCCTGACGTGGTTCCCAGGACCATGTGCATAGAGTCCGATTGTTTATTCTAGGACTGACCCCCTATCCCCCGTGTCTTAGGGCAGCTATGCTAATCACTGCACTTAAGGAAAATGAGGTTTGCTTGAAACTGTAGGACGTCAAACAAATGCAAAGGACTCCAGATACCCAAGGCAGACGGCTCCTCTTTGTGCTGTAGGCTGGCTGGAGGGAACACCTTCAAAGAAAGATGCACGAATATTTGTTCTTTTTCTGGATGCAATGGGCAAGACTTCTTTAGGTCAGCCGAGGAAGAAACTCAGAGAGAATAAAATGCAGGATGCCAAGGGAACGCAGTATCATTGCAATGTTTTTCTTTTTTACCGAACTGCTGAGAAAATAAATCGTGAGTGTTCCTTAGAATGAGGAGCATACATGGTTTTCATCCCGATTTTAAAGAACCACCTTTGAACAAAGCAGACAAATGCATTTGCTTTTCCTCAACCGTCATTAGGGTAAAATTGCTGACACGTGCAGAGTACAGAGGAACTGTACTCTGATCGCACAGTACAGGAGCCAAACCAGATGCAAAAGTCACACATTAAAGTCACACACTGAAGTCATACCCACCTCTCACGGGACTTGTGTCTCACTGTGAAATTTCCCATCCTTGAAATAGTATCCCTCCATCCCTTCTGTCCCAATAAGTTAGGATAGCTATTTATTTTGCTGCACTGATATGTTTTTATTACTTTTCTGTTTTATATCTTGATTATTTTTTTTTACTAACTTAAGAAAAAAGAAGAAAGAGTAAGCAGGAGAAAGGAGAAGAAGGAGAAGAGGAATTTGAGAGGAGATTGGTGACATATAGATATAAATAGTTATAGATACAGATATTTTTATTATGGATTCTATTTCTTTCTTGAGGACTTGCTTTTGGCTCTTCGATCTACTTTGACCCCTTGACCCTTAGTCCTAAGATTTAAAGTACACAGAGAAAAAGGTTAAGGCTCCGTGGATATCATTTAGGGCTGGCTCCTGATCTTTAAAAACAGAGGCTGAGTGTAGAAAAGCTAGGCAGAGACTTCTAACGCTACACAGAAAGTGGTGGAAATTTGAGAGAATTCTATACAAATCTAAAGTTATCAGTAAATTTTCTATTTCCATTTTTTGAGCATATATTTTAAATTTGCATTTGAAAGGAAAATATTTTATACATATTTGAATATATATTTATATATTTGCATATATGTGTTTGCATATATATTTATATTTGAATATTTCTATATGTGAATTGAAGTTATATGTTTGAATATATATTGTATATTTGAATATTTATATATTTGAGCTTAAGTTATTATATATTTGAATATATTTGAATACTTATATATATGTGTGTATATATATGTATATAAAACCTACTATGCTAGAAATTCCCACAGCTTCACGCACAACTAATAAATCACCTCTATATAGAGATACATAATGGTAGTCTGGGAGACAGCCCCACATGGAGTAGGGCTTTCAGCCTGAGCTTGCTGGTCCAGTCTCCCCTGAAAGGTAAGAATTTAATTATACCCCACTCACTGGGAAACAGGCAGGTAGAAGTGACCTAACCCAAGGTTCAGCCAGCCCCCTTCTCCAGCATCACAGATCAATGATGTTGAAACGCCTTCTAATGTGTCACGATTCTAGCTTTGCAGAATCCTGCTTCAGGAAAAACGGAGCTGTTCGGTGTATGTGTAAAGAAAACTATGCTGGGCCTAACTGTGAAAGGTAAATAGAAAAAAATCTTTATTTTTTTTTCCTGTAGGAAGCTTTCTGTGTGTGTATGAAGCTGTGTGTATGTGTGTGTAGGCTCTGCCATGTTTCTCTTTAAAAGGTTTGGAGGTTGGAGGTTGATGCACAACTTGGGGTGTCCTCAAACCTTGTGTCCAGTACAGCTACGATAGAGGTCCAGACCAGGGTCAGATCTCAGGATGAATTGACAGGGTCGGAAGGAAGTGAATATGGGTGTGCTGAGAAGAGTCTCTGGTAACAGTATCTGCTCTCTCCAACACTACAAACCAGTGCTATAATTAATGTCTCTCCGATAAAGAGTAAAACTTTCTGAATAAGTAGAAAGTGATCTCCCTCTCCCTCTCCCTCTCCCTGCCCCCTCCCTCTCCCTCTCCCTCTCCCTGCCCCCTCCCTCTCCCTGTCCCTCTCCCTCTTCCTCCCCCTCTCCTTCTCCCTCCCCCTCTCCCCCTCTCTCTCCCTCTCTCTCGTCCTCTATTGCTCATATACTGAGAAATGGACAAAAAATTAACTAGTTATTTAACCCACTGGTTAATCTTCCTCTTATAAAATAAAACCCGCAAGCTCACGTGTTCTGAATCCCTGTTGGGCGCTTGCACAAAATATTCTTTTTAGTGTCTCTGTGGTTTGAAGAAAGACCTCAGGAGCTAAGCATGGGAGACTTCCCCCCGAATGATTTCCTAGCGAGATATTTGCCGTCCATCCCATCTGTCAGTTGCTCACAGTTCTCGAAGATGAAACGTCTTTAACTAAAAGAATCTCACAGAGAAGTCTTCATAGCAGAGACACCGTGAACACTGGCCTCATGATGTTATAATTCCATAAAGACAGGAAGGGAAGGGACAGGGTTACAAGTCAAACATTCAGTCTAGCAGCCTATCCATAGGCTTCTCGCCTCGTGGACAACATATGCCGGCCAGCTCCTCAGTGGGGTTCACAAACCCAGCCTGTGCCTTCAGAAGTAAATCCTTAATTACAAGCTGTCTTCTGAGAAATGGCCTTGCATCTCTCAGAGTGTAGTTCCGAAATTCAAAAGCAGCCACAGCTTGTGGTAAAGGAAAAAGGTCTCTATGTTGCTACGCTAACTTTTAAAAGTACAGGATGTAGGTAATTCTTGTATCTGGTGAGTGGACATTTCCTTCTCATTAATGTTACAGGAGGGAAACTGAGAGCTGAGGACCCACCCACGTGACTTTCATTCTATAGGAGGATTGGCAAAAGAGATCCTGTGGGGTGATTAATTAATATTTGTGACACAATCATTGCATGCCTCCTTATTTGGAGACAGAAACCCGAGGCACACGATTTACTCATTCTCTAGCTCCATAAATCTGAGATGATTGCGTAACAGGCAAGGGCGGGTGGGGCTTTGTCTCCTACGTCTGAAGTTAAATTCCGTATAGTTTGATTAGGACAAAGCATATGGCTAATGGACCTTTCCAGTGTTTGCCAGGAGGAGTTAACGGCCCTGCTGATCAAGTGTCTGGTACACACGAGACTTCGATGGGGAAAACAGGGGTTCCCACCCTGATGCAGGGCAGCATGCCCACGACAGACATGTGATTGCAGATAAATAATTACCCTGCACGCATCAGAAGCTCGTGGGATCTGCCATTACCCAGTAGGCCAGGGGCTGATATGATGTTTATCCTGCCCTTGGAAATTTATGTTGTAGAAAGAACTCCAGTTGAGCATTACACAGTAAAGGGATTCTGAGTCCAGTCCACCACAGAGACTCTTACATGGCTACGTTTATCGCTGCTCTGTTCACAGTAAGCAAGAGACGGAGCAAGCTGAGAGCTGTCAGTGGATACGTAAATAAGAAAATACGCATATATGCCACAGGATTTTATTCAGGTCTTAAGCAGAGCTAAATTATGACATTTGCAGGGCAGAATAGATGAAACTGGAGAGAGGCACGTATGTTTAGCAAACCGAGCCAGATTCTAGAAGATCGGCTTTTGCATGGTTTTCCTCAGAACATAGACTTAAACAGACAAGTGTGTGTGCGTGACATGAAAATAGCAAGGGAATTAAGAAGCAAGAAAGGAAAAGTATAAGGCAGGTGTATAAGAAAAGTAGTGAGAATATATATATATATATATATATATATATATATATATATATATATATAATGAAAACAGAAGGCAGGGCCGTTTGGGGAAGGAAGGAGACCAAGAGGATGAGAAGAAGACAGATGGAGGACAAATTTTTTAAAAGTATAATTGTGTGTGTGTATGTGTGTGTGTGTGTGTGTGTGTGTGTGTGTGTAAGAGAGAGAGAGAGAGAATGAGAGAGAATGCCATCACAAACCCATTAATTGCATGCAAAAAATTAATTAAAAATAAAATACACAAAAATTTAAAATTTATTTTAAGACTAGAAAGAGCACTAGTTTCGAAAGCAGAAGGTGAGTGTTGAAGAAATTGATCATTATGCTGTGTCCCAATCACTCTGCGATGCTCTGGGGGAAGTTATTTGACTTCTCTCAGTGTTGATGGCCACTCCCACACAATGGGGGATGGAAGGACCAACCTCACCACCGGCTATGAGCTAATACTGCCAGGGGTGAAGAACAGCCCCCTGGAGCCTCGCCAATGCTCAGTGGCGGTAGCTGGTGGCAAGAGTCATTGTAGCCATTGTCTCACGTCCACCCCTGGCATCGTGTGTGCCTGCAATGAGTGGATTCATCCTCCTGAGTCCCTTACCTTACACATTGTGAGGGCATTAGTGTCACCCACAACTCATCTCTTACATCCTCGAGGTCACATTTTGTCATTGTGCTGATGAGGAAACTGTGCCAAGGGACTTGTCTGAAGCCATGTTACTACTGGGGGCAGGGGATACGGAGTCAGGATTTGAACACTTGGGGTAAACACATTAAAGTTATTCTTATGTCTTTGCACTGGTTTTCCTGAATGCCCTCCTGTTTAAGGTAATTATCTTAGTCAGAGTTCCTATTCCTGCACAAACATGACCAAGAAGCAAGTTGGGGAGGAAAGGGTTTATTCAGCTTACACTTCCACATTGCTGTTCATCACCAAAGGAAGTCAGGACTGGAACTCACGCAGGGCAGGAAGCAGGAGCTGATCCAGAGGCCATGGAGGGATGTTACTTCCTGGCTTGCTTCCCCTGGCTTGCTCAGCTTGCTTTCTTATAGAACCCAGGGCCACCAGCCCAAGGAAGGCACCACCCACAATGGGCTGGGCCCTCCCTCCTTGATCACTAATTGAGAAAATGCCCTACAGCTGGGTCTCATGGAGGCATTTCCTCAGCTGGGGCTCCTTTCTCTGTGACAACACCAGCTTGTGTCAAGTTGACACACAAAACCAGCCAGTACAACAATCATTTAAACAAACCTCTGAGGTGCAGTGGAGACACGCTAACCTCTTAGATCCTTCTGAAAGGCTCTGCATCCACCATCCACTTAGGGACTAGAAGAAAGCTTTCCTTCCAGAATCTACCACCTGCATGGAAAGGGTCAGCGTAAGAAACCCTCTCAGCTCCATCTGCTCTTTCCTGCCCTCCCCAACTCTCCACTTCGCACTCTCTCCACCTATGGAGAATGTGCAGAGGTCCTTTACATCAAAACACGGTCTCACGGTACAGGGTGGAATGGTTCTGGAGGAAGTCTCTTATTGATAAGGAGCATCAAGGCTACGGGAGAAGACACCAGAAAAACCACTCACAGAAAACAATAAACAGTCAGGGCTAATGCCAGGTGCAGGTGCACACAAACACTTGCAGTCACATGTACCTGAGACAGTAGGATTGAGCCCAGTTCAGGGCCAACCAGGGCAACAAAGTGAGACACTACCTCACGATCCCACATCACAGCACATTGTAAGCCCTACGCTGCATCGAGACATCATCTGTCACCTTGAATTACTATTCACTTGAATCTGATTGGTTGTTGCTTTATAAAGTATGATTGCTATTTTGTCTTCATGAAAGCTTGCCTGTACGTATGTATATGCCTAAGGAGACCAGACGTGCATATCAGATCCCTTGGAAGTAGAGCTGATGGTTGTCAACTAAGATATGGGTGCTAAGATCAAAACCTCGATCCTCGGCAAGAACAACAAGAGCTCTTAACCTCGGAGTCCTCTCTCTGGCCCTCTGATTTCCCTTAGCTTTGTTCATACTCTATTTGAAATTCCATTCTGGTTTCTTTTCAGACCTATGAAAGCCACAGGCATAAGGACTTTCCACCTGGTTTTTTAATTGGAAATATGCTAAGATCATTTCAATGAATACTGGGAGGGTTTTAGCCTATGGAAATATTCTTCCAAGTGAAGTCACACTGTGTGTAAGTCGAAAGGTCTAAAACATAAGACACAGTTTGCTAAGTCTGTCTCTTGTCCTGCGAAGGGACATAGATCAAATGCAGCCACCTACCTTGTCAACACAGTGTGTCCATGACTCCTCTCCCTCTCTCTCCTGGTCTCCTCCTACATGTTGCGCATCTGCTTCTCTCATCTACCAGATGAAAGCTTGAGATACGTCTATTCTAAGACTACAACAGTGATGCTAACAGTAATAACTAACCTTTAGTGAATGCTCTCTGTATATGTTCACTGGATGAATAGTTTTTGCCTAAATAGCTTTAAACGGAAGTTGGTCGCTGCTGTATATAATTAGAAAATCCACAAGTCTTCTTGTGTGACCTTCAGTCCACAAGACATATACTTGAAAAATGGGGAAGCTGACAGAGCTGTGAGGAAACAATCTAAGAACATAATGATAAATCCAATGTCAAAATCCAGAGCCCTTACACTCAGTGCAGTTTTTCAGATCTCAAACTTGGTTGGTCCCAGTGCTTCTGCCTCAGTGGCCTAAGTTGCCTTTAATTACACACTTTTATTGTATATTTCTGTCCTTTCAATATTGTGGCAGAATAAGGAGCATACTAAGACCCTATGAAGATTTACCGTGTAGGTGCTGTTGCTAGAGGACTAGAGGAGAATGGGGGAAGCCAAAACAAATCTGAAGTGAACTTAGCACTCAAAAGTGTGACACAGAGAAATGACACCATCAAAGAGACCCAAGCAGAGTATATGGTGTCATCAGAGATGGCGATGGTGGGATGACTTTGTTTATGATGGTCTTGGAGATAGAAAAGAACAGTGAAGAAGATTCAGAAATTTGGCCCAGTTCACTCTAAAAGGCACCAAGTATTTTGAACAAGCTCTTGTTTTCATAGAGTTCTGGGTGCTAGTTCTGCCTTGCCTCCAACCTTTTGACTTCTAATCTTAAACAGACTTACATTTTGCTAGCCTTATTTCTCAGCCTTTGATAAACAAATGAAGCACATCTAGATGATGCCTATTTGCTCTCTCTTTTTTTTATAATAGTCTGTTTTAATATTAACAAGTGTGGTAATCAATCAATGTCCATCTCAGGAAGTTTCTCATCATCATCGGAAGGCATAGCTGTGCTCAGCAGTTTGGGAGCCCAGGTTGTCTCCTTGGCCATCCACTGGTCTATTCTGCTTCTAACATGAAGAAGAAGTCCCTTCTTACTGACCCTCAACAAGAACTAGAGTGTAACCCTCCCAGAAAAATTTCTGTGCTAGCCAAGCAAGGAGTTTTGGTTTCCTCAAAAAATACTTTCAGTGACAGCTGTGTGCACCTTGGGGACAAAGCAGAGGAGGAAGGAGGCAGAACAATAGCTATAGATCAAATCGCCCTCCCCCACCCCACCCCCGCCTTTTTCTTAAGGCTGGGCACAGTGATACAGGCCTGTAATCCTAGTGTCTAGGAGGTGAAAGGAGAACCAGGAACTCAAGGGTCAAGTTCATTCTTTGCTACACAGCAAGTTCAAGGTCAACCTAAGCTACATAGGACCCTGTCTCAAAAAGCAAAACAAACAAACAAACCAAAACAAAAACAAAAAAAGAAGAAGAAAAAAGAAAAAATGTTTTTTAATGCGAGATGGTTAAACATGCATTGAATGGACCAGATAGATAGATAGATAGATAGATAGATAGATAGATAGATAGATAGATAGATAAATAGATAGATAGATAGATACCATATATCCCCATATAAATATGGAGTTTTGAAGAGGACAATAAATAAGGAAGCATATGTACATTAGTTCTGTAAAGTCTATAGGACCCAAAGTTTATCTTGTAATTTGAGAGTTGACTCTACCTACCACCAACAGATGGTCTTGAAACTCAGAGAAGGTTTCCATTGTGATTGAGGCTACAATTTACAGGATACAAAACTTTGTTCTCCTCCATGAAGTGTGTGTGTGTGTGTGTGTGTGTGTACACACCATGCGTCTGTACATGCATATGGAAGCCAGAGGTCACTGAAGTTGGATTTTGTTAATTCAGCCAATGAGCTCCAAGAATCTACTCATCTCCATCTCCCTCATCCTGGGGTCACAGGCATGTGCCACCCTGTAGGCTTTAACCTGTGTGCACGCTGAATGAAAATTAAACCTAGGCCTCCTGTTTGCACAGCGAGCACATTACCAACTGAACCATCTCCAGGTCGATCCCCATTGGTTGTCAGGAAACAACCTATGGTGATCAAATGGAATCAAGAATCAATAGAGAAAATGAAGAAATTGGCATCTGGCCTCCATGAGCCAAGCAAGACCTCAAGGTTCCCAGCTGCACACTGAAGTGGATCCAAATCCAATCTCAATGAACTTCCAAGTCTAATATTTTCTATTTGGTGAACTGCAGCAAAGGATAGAAATTCAATCCGGTCACATTCTCCATAGATGAATAATTTATGCTGGCCGGGAGACCAAAGGCCAGAGAAATCTGAGGCACAAAGACATGAGGAAATATGAATACCAAAGCTCATTGGACATTTCCTCTCAGGGTGTTTCTTTGTGGAGTGTGAAGAACTTACATTCATCCTCATCCTTTTCATAGGCTTGTAAAGAACGTTATATTATGTTTAATTCATTTCCTGTTCTTTCAGGACAGGAGCCCTGTGTTTTTCTTCTTCCTGTCTCCCCCCTATGCCTTACATAGAATGGAAATGAATTGTCCCTCTGTTGGGTGAATTTATTCATCATTCAGAACAGCGGCAGTGTGGTGCAATGTAGAGCAAGGGAAAGAACATCGGGGTTGGAAGGTCTGAGCCTTGAACTGTGACCTCCCATGTGATCCAGGAAAACCGGAGCAGCCTCTGGGCCTCAGAACGCTAGATGTGAGAGGTCTTTCTCCCAGCTGTCAGTGGAAACTGAAGGAGTAGGCACAGAAGCTCTGAGATGCCGCCTGGGCAAAAGATGTAGACTGAAGGATACCAGTACTACAGCTCCACCAGAGACAGACATCAGGAAGAGGCTGAGAAGCCTCGTACCATGTGTTGATCAATAGTGTGGTCAGAGGATCCTGGAGTTACATATGAGTCCTTTGCACTCACTGATCCTTTTTCCAAAGGTTCTGAATCGTGCTTCTCTTACCTCAAAGAGAAAGCTTTTTCTAATGCAGAATCTTATTACCACTGGCCTGATGGTTTGATCTCTTTGGAAAGGACCCCCTTATTGTCCACTCCCAAGACCATCTCCCTAGACCTATCCAGCCACAGTCTCTGGTCTCTCAGGTCTGGTCTGAGAGTGGCCAACACCACTTCTTTTCACGTCACTTCCGTGACACTCAGAACCCTCCCCTAGATTTCTCTTTATGTTTCCTCTTCCCATGAGAACTGATATCTCTGCCTGACCATCAGCTCCTCTAAGGAGGAACCATATGTTTCTTCCAGCTGCCCCCATGCCACCTTCAGCTACTCTAAGTCCATCCTCCACTCTAGCTTTAGGCTCTGCAGCAAAGACCGTTCCACAGTCATCCAGCAGACATATATAGTTTAACTTTGACGGACTCTGCTCATCTCCAGAAAAGCAATTATGCATCAGAATCCAAATTCCTACTTTTCCTTCAAAAGTAAGATCTGCAAACTCAAGTCCTTTGTTCCCCGAAGGCTATCAGTCTATTAACAAATGATTGGAGCCTAGGGGCAGGTGTCCCCTTAAATAAAGCCAACAGTCTTATCTCTCAAAACAGGATCTCTTATAGGGCCTTTGGGGAAGAAGATGACGGCAGTTTTGTCTCCAGACAGAGGAGTCTTTATCCAGAGCACACAGTTTGGCTTATGAGTGAAGTCTGAATAGATTTCAGTCTCTGCCTCCCACTTAGATGGGTGTCCTCTGTAAAGGCTGCTATGATGTAGACATTGGCTCTTACTCCTCAATAAATGCAAGTAGGCACCAGTCTCTGCTAGTTTGCATACTAAAGCACCTAGAAGAACAAAAGTCTGGATTCAAAACTCATTATTTCTGGTGTTCTCAGTCCTGCCACACACTTTGGGTCCAGACTGCCTTTGCTCAATCACAAGATGGCAGCCAGTAGCTAGGGCTCTGGTCTGCTGCACTTCTCTGACATGCAAGCAAGCATCTAGGCTATGCATCCGTGCTAGCTAGTCTTATGTCACACTTATGACACTAGCCTGACACACGCTAGTGTCTTCTGAAAGAAGGGAACCTCAATTGAGAAAATGCTTTCATAGGATCTGACTGTAGGGCATTTTCCTAATTAGTGATTGATGGGGGAGGGGCCAGTCCATTGTGGGTGATCCAGTCCCTAGGTTGGTGGTTCTCAGTTCTGTAAAAAAGCAGGCTGAGCAATCTATGATGTGCAAGCCAGTAAGCAGTGCCCTCCATGGCCTCTGTATTAGCTCCTACCCTCAAGTTCCTGCCCTGCTTGAGTACCTACCTGTCCTGACTTCCTTCAGCGATGGACTATGATATGGAAGTATAAGCCCCCCCAAAACCTTTCCTCCACGACTTGCTTTTGGTCATGGTGTCTCATCATAGCAAAAGTAACCCTAACTAGGACAGCTCCCAAGGAATTACTCGCAAGTCGGTCACTTAGGGCTAGGAGAGTATTCTGCACCGACTTGGTTCCTGGAGCAGTTGATTATAACAGGGCAGGTTATGATTTGATTCACGGTGGAGATCCCATTGATGCATCTCATTACTATACATTTAGCAGATGCCATAGAGCATGTGGGGCCGTGCTCCAGGCAGGCATAAAACCTGGTCAGGTTGAACGAGCTCAGACCCGGAGAATCTCAGAGATCCCATGGCGGCACTGGAGTCACTCCCTTCCTGCATTGGAATATAAAACCACTACACACCACTGAGAGGACCACGGGCGATCAATCACATAGCATACCACTTGGAATTCTTCTTCATGCTAATGAGGTATCTAGATAGCCTTGACCCTGGCCAATGAGCTTCCCTTCCTGGGTATTACTTCCCCCGTGAAGAGGTATAGAATCCTGGGTTTACCCCGAATAAAGCTTATGCGTTCACGTCCACCATCAAATAAAGCAATATGAACAAGCAAGGATCATCTCAGAGAGCTGCTTCATTAATGACTGCCACAGGAAAGGCCTTCCCCTTACAGAGTCTTGGCTAAAACTCCCACAGGTTTTCTTTCCTCCTGCTCCTCCCATACTCTCAGCATTTCCTCCTAACCAGGCTGGATTCTGTTTGTCCTGGGCTCTGCCTTCCCCTTTCCTGCCTGGAGTATAGACACCCTAAGGGAAAGTGTAGACAGCAGCTGTTCCTGACTTCCCCTCCCAACTTCCCCTCCTGTGGTATACCAGCGGCACCTGGGTACCAAGAGAGGAGACCTGAAACCACTGCAGACTCCCAGTTTTGGACTTTGTCCTACCTCTTCCCGGTGTGTGTGCACTCTTGGCAGAGAAGCAGAATGCAGTACAACAAAATGTGACCCCACCCATCACATGCTAGCCATGCACACCAGTCGGTAAGATTGCCAACGATGCCCTCACACGAATTCATCTAGACACTCCTGTGTCTGGAACCTGAATACCCTACAACACACTGAGAAAGAGTGGTTCCGAATTATGAGTTCAAGACCAGCCTCGGCTGTATAGGGGACACACAAAATCAAAACAAATCATCAAATAAGTAACAATAATTTTTTTAGAAGTCTGGTCGTATTAATAAAATGGGAGACTCCAAATGAATTCCAGGTGGGCAAATATTCACTATATATTTCTCCTATGTAGGAAAGATTTTTTTTCGAACAATGAGATAACCACGGATGCTAAAACATTTAACATGTTTAACGCCTTTCAGATGTGCTCCTGGTTACTATGGAAACCCCCTACTCATCGGAAGCACCTGTAAGAAATGTGACTGCAGTGGCAATTCGGATCCCAACCTCATCTTTGAAGACTGTGATGAAATCACTGGCCAGTGCAGGAACTGCTTACGAAATACCACCGGGTTCAAGTGTGAACGCTGTGCTCCTGGCTATTACGGGGATGCCAGGATCGCCAAGAACTGTGCAGGTACAGATCGAAAACCCCTCGGCCAGCTGTGTGGCCAGCATAGCTCTCCATCGAGACTGAATTTAGGTGAAGAATTTCTGTTGAGGAAATATTGTCAGTGTCCTCCTGACTTTTGTCTAGAGCAATATACGTTGAAATTTACCCCAGTTAGACCTTCTCATCAAGGCTACCACTGAACCTTAGCCCTGGGTGGATATACACAAGAGACAAGAGCAGAGTGATTCCTGTCTTATTCTGTTCATATTGGTGATTTTGATGGAAGGGAACATGGGTGTCCGGTGTGGCTCGAGTGATTTGTTTTGTGCTGGAAGCTGTCTCCTCTTTCTGCTATGCTTAATAAAATTAACATTCCAGTTAAGTAAATTTGCAAAGCACGAACACACACGGCCCCCTCCATGTCCTCAGACTGTCAGTCAGTATCTTGGAGAGACTGTAAGAAATCTAATGGTTTAGGCTTCGGTTCGACCGCAGTGTGCACTTCTCCCATCCATTTGCTGCATAGAGTGAAGCCCTTCAGAGGGGAAACTAAACTGCTCTCCTTCAGGAGGAAGGAGGGCGGAAGCCAAGTGCTTCTTCTCCCTGGTTGACTATTAGAAAGGACGGGAGAGAAGAGGGCCTTGTGCCCTTACAGCATGCGTTCTGGAAAATTGCAGAGGGGTTTAATAATCTGCGTTGTGTGGAGCATTGCATAGCTGACTCATGAGTGATGTGCCCCTTGGAGCTAATCTGTGACTATTCCCTTAGGGGAAATTCACAGCTCTGTCGCAGCTTATGGCCGGCTAGCAGAGACAGCCTAGGAATTATTCTTCTTAAAATGTTACAAATTTACTTCCCCACAGAAACTCAGAGGGGATTGGGAGTGTAACTCAACAGGAAACCATATGGTTGGTTCCATCCCAATCCTTGCCAGCTCCCCACCCCTCAACCCCCTGGGGTTAAAAAACAACTAGCAAAAAATGAAAAGCCAGCTAAGATTGGATGTTGTTCTTGTTTTTCAAAAGGCATTACAGAAAACCATCAGTAGGTGAATGGCTTTTAAAGTCATGTAAATATGTTCCCAATTCTTTCCCTGGAATCAATCCTAGCATCCATTCCCCAGATACCTCTCATTTGGGGTTTGGAGTCAGTCTTGCCAGAGGTCGAAAGCTCAGCCAAGAATTGCTTCTGAGCCTAGCACTCTCCCCTCTGGGGCTCTTCCCTCACACCTGGCAGGGACCAACGCTGCCCGTGGAAACTCTGTGAGGAGAAGGATAGCTTTCGATTTCAAGTTGAATGCTGAGCTCTGTGGCCCTTGTTTCCTTGTGAAATTTTCCTCGGCCTTTTGGGACTGAAGCATCTGTTGTGTTAGGGTAGAATCCTAAAGAGTCGGGAAAAGAATACTAGGAAAGTGAGATTCAGTTTTGCTTAGAGGTCATTTTTTTAACATCTCTCTTACCTGCATTAAACTGGTTAAAGGGCCTATATCTTGACATCATAGATATCATAGACTCCATACTCTTCAGGATGGATATAAGTAATCCCCACAGCAGGACTGCACACCAATAGCCAGTGTTTCTGGAAACCGTGGAAATACCATCCTATTTTAGGCATTAAAAGGTGACTCCTTACTCTGTGTTTTTGTTTCCCTCAGTGTGCAACTGTGGGGGCGGCCCATGTGACAGCGTAACCGGAGAGTGCTTGGAAGAAGGATTTGAACTCCCTACAGGCAAGGACTGCCCAACTCTAAGGAAATGACTTACCATGACTAACCCACTTTCTCTAATATGCTACACGTGTTGTGAACCATTTGTAGTTTAAAAGAAAATCAAAAATGTGGAAGAAAAGAACTGATTACCACAAGAAATCCTCTGACCTCCACATGCACACTGTGGCACAAGCGTGCGTACATGTGTGCACACGCGCGCGCGCGCGCGCACGCGCACACACACACACACACACACACACACACACACATTTTAAAACTGTAAAGATGGATGTGATATCACTTTCCCTGAAACCTCTGGTTTAGCCCCTGG
The DNA here is from genome assembly GCF_021556685.1 of Rattus norvegicus. Classification (NCBI taxonomy): domain Eukaryota; kingdom Metazoa; phylum Chordata; class Mammalia; order Rodentia; family Muridae; genus Rattus; species Rattus norvegicus. The sequence goes on from NC_141553.1 coordinate 45,764,079, forward strand.
TATTTGCCCCAGGATACTGGACCCTGTACAAAGGTCCCTGGTGTTCTCGATCTCATTCAGCAGTGAGACAGCTCTTGCTGACATCACTCCCAGACGTTAGACATCTTACTTCTCTAGTCCTCATGCTCAGCTTCTTGCTCTCAGGACAGAGCCCTGTCTGCATTGGCTGACTGGTGCTTCCCGGCAGCTGTAGAAACGGAAAGACGAGGAAACTTAAACAGTTCTTCCCGACTCACCCAAATTGAGGCCTGACTACATTTATAAACTGACAAGGACTTACCAAGTGAGAGCTGCCTTCTCTTTTGCCTAAATTGCCCTGTCACTCACGAGCAAGGAAGCTTTTTTCTCAGAGTACTTGAATTATAGAGAAATTATCAAACTGCAGTTTACCACATCCTAGAAGATGCCCGAGATGTGATACACGGCAGGGCGAAGTCTGCACTTATCTAAGCTGCCTTCATCCCTTGACCAGCATCACTGAAAGGAGCCAGATGCCTATATAGTCCTAACCATTTCCTTCAGCAGCCGGAAGTGTCGTCTGGGGACTCAGTCTAAGGGCACTTATAGGTAGCGCTAAGTTAATAACAAATTAACAAATTAGCATGCATTAAGCCTTTCGTGTCCATCAGCAGCTCTGCAGAAAACAGCAGAGCCCGTGGGAAGAACCTTGGGAACCCCCAAGGTGCAAAGAGGTCAAGACAGGGTTCGAGGCTTGGTGTGTGTTCTTTTTGATTGTGTCCGCGGAGGGCAGCTGGGTCCTGGGTGGAGCTCACAGTGTGAAAGGTGAGGAGTGAGGAGAAATTGGGGCTTGTCTCTTGAGCATGCCCAGGTTTAGTCTCAGCCTTGGCACCTATCTCAGAGACCAAGACATGACGTTAGCCAACAATTGTACCCTACAGACCTGCTCTGAGGATTCGTTCATCCAGAGGAGCCAGGCCCTCCCTGGGGGACACATAGGCAGGTTTGGCATTCTCTGAGTGACTGAGAAAAACTGATGAGAAAAGAATGATATTTGGCCACCAGCCTGCTCTACCAGCTGCCACCAAGTAAACACCGGAAGCTGACATGAATGAATGGGGGGGGGGGGCTAGTAGGAAAAGTGGGAAGGGCTTCTTTTCTACCCATCCCACGATAGTCCTTTCTGTCAGCAATTAGTGTTTGTATTAACCTGCTGTCCCAGCCTGTCATTATGTTTTATGTGGGACTCCTGCCCGATGTGTGACTTGGTTTGGTAAACACTGGTTCTACATGGCCATATCAACTCCTTGGGAAACAAAACTAGACATGGTCTTAGCCAATGGCGTCCACATTAAAGTCACGTGCTTCCAGGCTGACTTTTGGCTCTGCAGAAATGACTTTCCTGTTTCATCTCCAGGCTGTGATAAGTGTGTCTGGGACTTGACCGACGACCTGCGATTAGCAGCGCTCTCCATCGAAGAGAGCAAATCCGGGCTGCTGAGCGTGTCCTCCGGCGCTGCGGCCCACAGACACGTGACCGACATGAACTCTACCATCCACCTCCTCAAAGTAGGCTGAATGTTGCTCTTTTCACTGTAGTTTCACGGGATCCCTCTCAGCAACCTCTGTTGGCATCTGAGCTCCATGGTTATGTTATAGATGGTGTAGGTTCAACATAGATAATACCCAGTTATATGAGGAGTGAGGAAAAGCTCACGGTAATCAAAACCAGCACACCGATTTATTTTCATTAGTCAAACTAACATAATGGTTACGATTGTTTTTGTCAGTGCCTCACCTCTAGCCATTGCTCTGTGAGTTCAGGTGAATTAGCAATATCCACAGTTGACTGAAAATGTGCAGTGCAGACTAAAATAAGTGTCGCAAACTGGAGTGCCCATGGGATCTTAGCGAGCACTTGGAACTGCCTTGCCAAACTGCCCTGCCTGGACACATAAGACTCAGACTCGCCCAGACCCAGGGCAGTAAATATACTCAACCCTTCCCATAAGGCACACCTAATGGACTTAATCCAAAGTAGCCCCAGGACAGCAGCATTTCCACCAAGCTTCTAAAATGTGCGAACAAGAGGGGGCAGGGGGAGTGATCCAAAAAAAAAAATAAGAGAGAGAGAGAGAGAGAGAGAGAGAGAGAATTATCTCTTTACACCCAGAGGAAGAAAGCGTGTTTCTAAAATCCATTTTCTTTGATCCTGATTACTTGGTGAGTTTCTCTAGTACCTGATCAGATTGAAATTTGCCAGATTCCCGCCTAATTATAGTGTTTTCGACAATGGAAAAGGGTGCCCTTTCCCTGCAGCCAGCTCGGTGCCTGGCCAGAGGTCACTGAACAATATTAAATGGCAGATTTTTCAGTGTCCAGAAGCTGTTTACCCAACCCTTAATAGAATTCTACAGCACTCTGTGATCAGACTATTAAGAACAGAGGTCATGGGCTGGAGAAATGTTCTTAGTGGTTAAGAACACTGGCTGTTCTTGCAGAGGACCTGGGTCCAATTCCTAGCACACACGTGGAGGTTCACAACTGTCTGTAACTCCAGCTCCAGGGAATCCAACACCCTCTTCTGGCCACTGCAAACACTGCACTCATTCACAAATTGACACTAAGATCCACACAAATATTTAATCTAAAAATAAATATGAATAAAATATTTTAACCCTTCCCCCCCCCCCACAGACAAGGTTGTCAGAAAGAGAAAACCAGTATACCCTGAGAAAGATCCAGATAAACAACTCAGAGAACACACTGAGAAGCCTCCTGTCTGACGTAGAGGAACTGGATGAGAAGGTATGTGTTCCAAGTCTGTGCTTGGTGTATGTCAAACTTCTCCTGGGGAGATACAACACACACGTCTGTTCACCCCCAATACCACCAAAGTCCAACTCCATAAACCAATGAGTTTTATTGGGGTTACTTACAGGAATATGGGTGAAGAGTAATTTACAGAAGCATAAATTACTCTAAACGGCTTACATCACCCAGGCCCACTACAGCATGGCTGACAGCTTACAAAGCTGGGAACCCAAAACACACTGTATAGCCTTCAGGCTGCTCAATAGGTTGGAGAGTGACTCAGTTGGTCTTCCAGACACCTCAGTTGGTTTCTGTTTCTCACAAGCACCTGGTCTTGTCTGAGTGTCTTCTTTGCACCTTAGCTCAATTTATCTAAGGGGGACTCTCAGCTTTTACTGTTGACTCTGACAAGGAGGGGCCTGGTGAATCTGGTCTGTTTCAGGAATTTCCTGAATGTATTTGAGTTGGTTTTGTTTCGTTTATTTTGGTTTGGTTTGGTTTTGGCATGGTTTGGTTTTGGAATTTTTTTCCTGTTTACAGAGCTTCTCTGTGTTGAATGCTTCAACCTAGTAGGAAACTTTTAAACAACAGGGTCCACTTTGAGGAATACAGTTAGCCTGGGTAAACCTAGCAAATCACGAGCAATGAGGCTTTAAGAAGCCTGACCCATGAGTGTCTCAAAATAATCAAGGCCAGATCTACAGTAAAAGTTAATAAAGGGCATCTTCTGGTCTTCCCATTTTAATAGCTTTTCTTGAAAATTTACTCTTGTGGTGAACTTTCTATGCATTCATTCCTGCTAACACATTTGATGTGTGCTGCAACTAGGATAGTCATTTAATTGTTTGCATAGCACTGTACAGATAAGAGCTATTGAGCATCCAGGAATGTGCATTAGTGTATACAATATACACTTTAAATGTTAGTAAAAAAAAATGAAAGAAGTTAGCTGGTAAAAACTTGCCACTCAAGCCTAACACCCTGAGCTCAGTCCTTAGAACCCACGTGAGACAGGTCAGGTCATTTTTAAAAGTTCTTATTTTAACTCTGTACGCTTGCCATGTATGTACATGTACACACACACGAATAAAAAATAAATTAAACGTTTAAGAAGAATCTTGACCTAGGCCTTGAAGTTGATTTAAGTCTAAGACAATAGACAAGAATTAACAGTCGGAGATACCATCAACCATCTCCACTCGGCCATGAAGAACCCTTGCCCAGTATACTCAGAGAAGTGTGGTTTTCAAACGTTGAAGCCATTGAAGTATTCACAACAAAACAGCTGGCTAAATTTGCATTTCAGAAGTATTCCTTCTTCTGTAGAGAGGATAGGTTAGGTCTGGAAAGACTGAGGGTGGGGTGCAATGGGAGATTGCCACAGAGATGGGAAAAGAGAGGTTGGTTCCTTCCTTGCCTTCCCTTGTAAAGGATTTGCAGTGAGTGTGATGGACGAGACTGGGGAGACGTAAGGGGACAGAAGCAAGGCTGGCAGTTGGGATGAAAGGGTTACATGACCAATCAGAAGTCATATGACTAATTAGAAGTCATATGACCAATCAGAAGTCATATGACCAACTAGAAGATACAGTAGCAAAGAGGGAAAAGTTTGGTCTGGTAGAATGGATGAGTAAGTACAGATTAAATTACTCTAGACAATTTAGGTATGAAGTCAGTTCCTGTAGATGTCCCGGGACAGCTAGAGACTCGAGTCAGCAGCTTAGGCACTAAATGGGGGAGGCACAGGTATCTGGATGTCCCTAAACAGGAGGAAGGGAAGCCCACAGAAGTTGACATCCACCATTCAGGTTTGAAGAAACATACCAATATTCCTACTGTCTCCATGTCCATGTGTTTCCCAGAGTAGTGACTAAAATTAATCACAAAAGAATTGCAACTTAAAAAATAAAATTCATGGTGATTCTACAGATTGGTTATCATCATGGCTTAATTTTATGAGGAAAATTCACCACTGGGGTGAGTACATGATCAATCCATTGTAATGGTGTAATTAATCAGCCAGTTTATAACTATAGGTAATGTTTTAACTACAGGTTTTTGGTTCTGTTTTGAAGCAAGGCACACCTGTTTGATCGCATGCACACACCATTTTCCTTCCATGAACGAAGCTCCATAAAATAGATTAGACCTTTAAGACCCCTAAATACTGTATGATATTTGGTAACTTTTCAATTTCCAGGAATAAACATCCATTTTACATCATTTATATGTATAGGCCTATGTAGATAAAAGAATGACTATAGGTCTCTGTCCATCCTTATGTCTCACAGCGCCCTCTGGTGTCCATTAGTTAAAAGTGTTCTTCTAGGTGTCCTGTCTCTTCACATTTTAAAGTTAAAAGTAAATTTAAAGACAGTCATAACAGTAGAACATTTCTTTGAAGTATAAGACCAAAGTATGCATATATATAATCGCGTGTGTGTCCAATTTTGAAAACGAGTCTCGTTTTTTTCTACATATAACATTTAAATGGGATCCAACATAAACATTTTTAATGCATTATATGTCACATTTATGTTTTAAGAGCAGCGGAGGGTGGCGTGAAGAGTAAGATTCATTTTATTTTCTGCGTCATCTAATTTTTACATGATCACACCACTTTTTCTCCAGAAAGTCTTAGATGAGCCCAGGAGAAGACTGGTGTTGGGGAAGGGATGCGATGACCCAGAAGGGACAGTACACTCGGGGACCACACTTTATTCGGAGTCTGATGACCATGTCGCCTCTCACAGATATCCTATTTTGTATTAAGGAATATCTGACTTGGCTGACAAATGGCTTCTGTCTTAATTAGGGTTCCTTTGTCTGGGATGAAACGCCATGACCAAAGCAACCTGGGGAGGAAAGGGTTTTATTTCACTCCCTATAACATATAACAGTTCATCGTCAAACACAGTGAGGGCAGGAAGTTATGCAGGGCAGGAACCTAGAGGTAGGACTTAATGAGGAGGACATGGAGGCGTGCTGCTTACTGGCTTGCTCCCCGTGTCTTGTTTGACCTGAGTTCATGTAGAACCTAAGACTATCAGCCCAGGAGTCCCCTTCCCGCAATGGGCTCGGCTCTCACCAATATCATTACTTTAGAAAATGCCCTGCCGGCTTGCATCCTGCCAGATCTTGATGAGGCATTTTCCCAGCTGAGGCTCTCTCCACTCTGATGGCTTGTGTCAAGATGACATAAGCCTAACCAGTACAACGTCTAAATGCTTCTTTTATGATAACATTTCTGCATATTCTTCCTTAGTTACTATAGAGGGACACTTGCTTGGTTTATCCTAAAAAGGGCAAAAACATCGCCAGTGATATCATTCCCTAGTCCTGTAGGTAGAACACTGTATAAAAGGAGAGAGTTTGGAGCAACCACTTCCCTAGTCTGGGGAACTTGCTCAGTAGCCTTCCAGCACGCCATCCACCAGACTTCAGCTTGCTATCTGTATGATCATTAAAGCCTTTTATCACAGAGTTGAACCAAAAAGGCACCAGAAATAGCAAGCTGATCCTTATTAAATACAGGCTGAAGAACTCCTCCTCCTAGCTACTTAACTCAGCAACCCGTCTGTCCTGTCCATTGTTAAAAGGAAGTACACGTCTCTGGTGCAGTGGAAGCAATGTCCTGGCCTTTAGGTCATCTCCTGCCCATGACTATATCCAGAAATGTACACACATATGCGCATACGCACACACATATGTACATGCCTGTGCACATGCACACACACCCTTTCTTCTAAAGCCACAGCACAGCCGTTGGGGTTTAATGGTGTTAAAGGCTTTATCGGAGCTCTGAGACAGAGGCACCACACCGAGCGGAGTCAGCCCCTGGGGGGAAAAGTTCCATTCGCTCTGTGCCAAATCCGCCTGAGCCGTTGTTTGCACACAAGGGCCATCAGTGTTGATGGGAAATTGGAAGGAAGCTCTGGAAACAGCAGTTATCCCAGGGTGTATTATCCTAGTGTGTAAATCTCTGTGGTGAGTCAGTTTCAGCAGTGGTTGGAGCACCCAGTAGGAACATTGCGGGATCTGCCCTCTTTCTCTATCATTCCCGCTTTGACGATGGTTAAGCCCTTCCATCAGAATGCTGTCCACGTGATCGGCATACTCGGGTCATTACCTATTCTGGCATCCTGAGATATAGAAACAATTGCAAGGACAAGACCCATGTGATAAGAGGTCGGTTGGGACCGAACCATGACTAATGGCCTCAGTATATTATCTAATTTTAATAGCACTGGTTATTACCTAGTCTCCCTGCATGACTCCTAGGACCACTCAGTAAGTCATAGAGCTGGCACGCTAGGAAGGTTCCTCATGTCTGCCGAGTGACTACGTTGTACTCACCCACGCTCATGGTTGAATATACAGCATAAATCTAACGTTTACTCGTATACTCTGTAGGGAAGCCGAGCCTCAAGGAAGGGGACGCTGGTTGAAAAGGAAAGCACGGATACAATTGACCAGGCAACTCAGCTCGTCGAGCAAGCCCACAGCATGAGGGACAAAATCCAAGGTGAGCCTCTTCTCTTCCGTCTAACTTTTCACGTCGAGGAAACATTCGGTGTCTGGGTGACAGTTGAAGAGTGGCTGTCAGGGGTTGCTGTGTGCTGGAGCGCACTGTTCAAAGGGCTACAGAGTTCAGCTTCAGTACCGTCTTCAGGGCAGCTTTGCTCGCTGAGATTTCTGAACGCCCGTTCCTATGCATTATCTCTCAATGTTCAAGAATAAACATACGCAGCCACTCTCTCTAGGCATCCCACTTACATTGAACGCCACGGTCCCTTTCTATTGGAGGAAGTGCGGTGTCTTTAAAAGGAAAGAGTTTAGTTGGAGTCCCATTTTTCCAGTTATTCACAGCCCCAGAATATGTCTTTGGTAGATAAATAAACCATGTCAGGCGTGGTTGTGCAAGCCTCTGACCCCAGGGCTGGGAGATAGAGGCAGGGAGATATGAGCCTGGTCTACACGGCAAGTTCCAGGCTTGTTTTTAGGTCACACTTTGAAACACTGTGTCATAACACTGGAGGTGGGGGTGTGTGTGAGGAGAACGAGAGCAGACCAGTCCAATAGTCTCTGTCTGTTGCTCAGTGACCACAGACAAGTGAGTAGAGTAGGTTTGTAGCCCAAAAGCAAAGGGACGAGGGCTCTGGATGATTCCTTGTCCTGAAGCCCTGTGACAGAGTCTACCCATCCTACTGGAGCTGTCACTCCTCTGAGCTCTGATTTTTCCACTAAATACAGGCTGCATCTCGGAGACTGTTTTAACAGCGGTGCGGTGAAAGCTGTCTCCAATTTCCCAACAGAAAGAGACTGCATTTGTTCTAGGATAAAGAGACATTCCTCGGGTTAGAGTCGGCAAAGATCTGCGATTTGTTTCCATGGTTTTTCTTTTATTATGCTATAAATCAAGAGTTAGGCGATAATACCAAAGGCATCTCAGGGCACAATGACAGTAAAGAGACCCACAGTGAAAGATTCATATCTTTCTACCGAGGAGCTAGGAGCGTATTCTAGGCTAAGGGACATATAAAGCCAAAATTGATCCTTTGCTTTGCTTCCTTGGATGTCTGTAAAGTACAGTGGAAACCAATGGCTTACATTTCAGACCTCCCACTGCCCTCCTCCCTAGCTCACGTGTTTGCATTCACTGATAAAATATTCCTTTCCTAAAGCGCCATTCTATTGATTTATTCAAACAGTGAGAGTGATCCTAGACATATGCCCTCATGTTTATCCAATTGAGAAATGAATGCCCCATTAGGCAGCAAATAAAGTCAAGACCCTTCTAAGCCAGACAGAGGAAGTAATTCACCTTTGCTATTTAGCAAACCAGACCTTGGCCATTAGGTGCTTCCTTTGAAAAGAATCTGAGCTATCTTACTTGTCCTTTGGTCATGGGACAGGACAGAGGAAAAAAAAATACCAAGCAAAGGGAAGTAGGAAGCTAATTTTCATCAGTTTTCATTTCTTTAAAATAATGTATGAATAGTTTCCAAAGACCAAGGCACAAATGTCATTGTATTGCTTTGTGCTAATCTATCCCAGACACAGCTAAAACAAAACAGCCTGAAACTGAGCAGAATTTACATCAAAATGGCAAATAATTCAGCTTTGCCCCACCAGAACTTGGGGTGGGGGTAGGGTTAGGGGACAGTGTGTTTGGTTCATTTGAGGTTTACATTTTGTTTATTTCAAGAAATCATACTTTAGACTCTGTGTGAAGAGTGAATGTTTAAGGCTTTGATACTTGGGGCTTTGGAGGGGTTAGCATCAGTTGATCTCCCTGTAACACTCATAGTAATGTCCGGTGCATTAAAACCATCTATTCCCACTTATGTTCCTTCAAAATTCAAGAATGCTGTACGGCATGGATAGCACATCACTTCTCATTCCCAACCACCCTAAAATAGCTGTCAGAGTCCTTCAACCCCTCGCCCTGATGTGATTTATGTGACATCAGTGTTTGTCACCCATCTTATCCGGACAACCACACAGATCATAGCAAACCACAGACACACAATTTCATTACGCCAGGAAGATAAAGCACTTCCTCCCAGAGCTGCCAGAGAACAAGGGCGCCATACAACCTCTCCTCTGATCATATGGACCAGGAATGAGGGTGTCAAAGAACTGTTACATGTCAGAGTTTAAGCAAGTTACCTAATCTCTCTAAGCTTCAATGGCCCCCTTGGTTCTAAAATCTTCAGCCTACATCAGATGTAGGGCAAACAGACTTGAAGTCAAATGGCCCAGTCTTGAAAATATTCACAGAAGGCAAATAGAAAAGCCATGTTATCTGTATGCATGCGTGTATCTACATATATGACTTTGTATATATAATGTATATATTATTCAGGAAAAATATGTATAAGCAAAACGATCACACAATAATTTTTTTTAATCTCTTTACTAGCTTGATCGTAAAATTCTCTGGAAGGCTCAATTACAAATGTACTCTCGTTTTGGCTTAGAGCTTTGTTTTGCTAAGTCAATGATGACTAAATTGGAATTAGTATCCCCACCGCATGCTTCAAGTGACAGGAGACACTGCCAAACATTTTTTTCCAAGCCAAGTATTTCTGTAAAATGTTGAGCAAAGTCCTCAGAGTATGAGTGTTCTCGAATCACCATGGATACCGGATGAGCATAGAGCCAAGTCAGACTCTGGGGCAGCCCATTCCCATTCCCAGAGTGGTTTCCTCAGGTTGGCCTCTCTCCTCATCCTGCCCTCTCATGCTGACACCAGCACTCACAGCATAGTACCAGCCCAGCCTGGGAATGAGCTCTCTTTCCTGTAGGGTCAGTCCCAAGCCTTGCCACCAGATTGCACAGCCCTGAGCATCCTTTGCCTGTTCCTGCTCACCATGTTCTTCTTCCTAGAGATCAATAGCAAGATGCTTTACTATGGAGAGAATCAGGAACTTGGCCCTGAGGAAATTGCGGAGAAGCTGGTGTTGGCCCAGAAAATGCTGGATGAGATCCGAAGCCGGCAGCCATTCCTCACCCATCGGGAGCTTGTGGATGAGGAGGCAGATGAAGTCCAGGAATGTACGTGTCTTCCACCCCTGGCCAACACAGCATATGTCCTCTCTCTCCTAGTGGGACCAGGAAAGGACAGCAAGGCGCAGAGCAACATTTGGTCAAACAACTAAGTCTCCTTATTCAGAGCTGTATAGAATCTATGCCCAGCCTGAGGACTCATTCCGGAAAACTTGAAATTGTTTTTGATCGAGAGTTTTTGATGCAGGACCAGCTTAGAGAATTCTATGCAGAATCTTCCTAGCTTTTACTGCTGTGGAGAGAGAACAAAGAAGTAGAAGTTGGTGGAGAAAAGAAATAAAAATAAACTTCCCAAGCCTATGCTGAAAGAAATTTTATAGAAAATGTCAACAGTGTTGATGTTCTGATGGCCCTGACTTTTGATAAGTTTTTATCTCCAATAGACACATGGCCTGTCCTTAATTATAAGTATAAACACTACACAAAGTAGTAGTATTAGATGCCTGATTGGTGGCTATAGAGCTCATCAATGCTACCTGCCAATATACCCTGAGTGAATTCATTTTAAACCATAGCTATCTATTTGATCCTGATTTTATGGGGTGCTTATTCAGGCTGATCTCAACCTTCATGCTGACCTCTAGTCTATGTGGCATAGGTGAAATTCACCCATGTGACTTTCATGCTAGGACTAAGCAGGCAGGCTGGGCCTCTCCCTCCGTGTAGAGTCTTTGTCTCTTGGAAGATAGCATGTACTTGTCCACAGGCAGGGGAGCCTGCTGAGAGGGGAAGAATAGACCTTCAAGGGCTCCTTATGCCTGGGCTTGGAACTCAGTCACATCACATCTGTCCTCTCGGTCAGGACCAGCCTGGACTCAAAGGGCAAAATTGGTTACATTCTCAGTGAGAAAAGTTGCAAGGAATCCACACATTCAAGCAAAGGAAATTACAGATTTCAAATCAGATTTCAGCAATTACTGGTATCTCAAAATACTTCCACTCCTATATCAGAATTGTAGATTCCATCGCTAGATCTTAATACATTAATAGAGATTGATTGGTAAATTAATAAAAATATAAATTGAAAAGTTACTGGTTTGAATTTATACCTTAGCTATTTTTGCTTACATTGTTGTCGCTTTTAAATTTTCTGTATTTTATTTTGCACATTTGAAAATCCATGATAGGAAGGGGCCTGAGAGCTTTATTAGATTGTAGGGGAGTCGATGGGGCTGCAACGGTTAAAGAGCACGAGTCGTCTTCCCACAGAGTCGTCTTCCCACAGATGCCGCCCCGCCGACCTTTGTTATCCATTATTGTAGCTATCAGAGAAGGCAGTTATTGGCATAAAGGTTCATTGTAACAACAAACAAAGTGTTAGCATCAAAGAGAAGGACAGGAGAAGTCCAGGCCCGTGAGGAGAGCTGGAACTCCAGCTTCAGAGCCAGATGTTCCCAAGTTCCTTGACTATTTTGAAATTTAACCAGACTGCCCCATGGAAAAAAGACCAATTACTTCTCTCTCTCTCTCTCTCTCCCTCTCCCTCTCCCTCTCCCTCTCCCTCTCCCTCTCCCTCTCTCTCTCCTTCTCTCTCTCTCTCTCTCTCCCTTTCCCTCTCTCTCCCTCTCTCTCTCTCTCTCTCTCTCTCTCTCTCTCTCTCTCTCTCTCTCTCTCAGTCTCCTGAAATATGTGACTGCATTTAAACCTTTTTTTTTTTACTGAGTCAGGAATGTGTATGTTTTCTCATACTAAGGAAAGGAAGGCAAACTTTAACCAGACTGTCCTTCCCTAGTGAAGTTGGAGGGACCAAGAATCATGGTATCCAATCAATAAACGTGCCTGTGAGCCATGAATGAAGCGTCCATTCAGGGAGACTTTAAGAATATTGAGTCCTTGCTATTTAATATTTATCCCACCCAAAACCTCAGATTGAGTTTGACCTGAGTGGAAGCAGTGGGGTAAAGTGGTCAGAATGAGTGTTATAAACAGATTAGATGTTTGTTCTATTACTACCTAGAAAACATTGGCTATTTTTCATAGGAATAACTATAAGTATGTCCAGTTTTCCTTTGTGAGATAAAGCTATGGATAATCCGGATAATAAGCAGAAAGGTAAAACAGCCTAGACTTTGCACAAAGGGTAATCCTCTTGGAAAATGAATCAAGCCCGTCCTTTAGTTGACAGGTCAGGAGTTCCTAGATCCAAGAGAAAAGCATCTCTCCCTTAACTGGAAATGGTGGGGTTACCTTTGTGACCCTCTCTCCTGTCTCAGTCCCTGAAGCGCCCAGGGCCTGATATTTTTTTTCTACTTTGTGAAGCAGGAGCCCAGACTAAATGTATCTCCACTTCTCCTCAGTGCTGAGCCAAGCTGAGAACTGGCAGAGACTGCACAACGACACCCGCTCTTTACTCCCTGTGGTGTTGGAGCAGCTGGATGACTACAATGCTAAGCTGTCAGACCTCCAGGAATCCATTAACCAGGCCCTTGACCATGTCAGGGATGCAGAAGACATGAACAGAGCCATCACCTCGAAGCAGCGGGACCATGAGGTACAGTGGGCGGCAACTGTAACTGCATGGACAGACTGAACTTACACGTGAAAAACCTTCATATGAAAAAGTGGCTGACATTTGAATGTTGATATACTTACACACTCACATTTTAAATATGGTTACTTTTCTCTAGTGTAAGTTACTACCATATCTGTGCCTTAAATTAAGTCCAACAGTGATAAATAAATGTTTAGTCTTTGCTTGGGTGAGAATGAGGTCTTGTCAGTGCCTCTACTCCTACATGAGGCTATACCGCTTTCTCCAGAGGGAAAAGGATTATTTGACAAACTTACGTCTGCCCAGAACTGTCTTTTGGATATTTGCAGGTTTTAGAAAGTTGTCATTTTTGGAAAGGAATTTTCATGGGCCACTGACAGCAGCTATAAAGAAAGGGAGTTAAACTCAAGCTAAAACCACACAAACACAAAAAGGTGAGGAAAATTCTAAGTCCTCCACAGCTCGCCCAGCCTATCTTTCTCCAGTGCCCACACCCACAGGGCTAGGAAGTGCTGACTGTGTGTCCGCTCCACACGACGCTTGTGATCCCCACCACCACCAGTGAAGAACCATCCTCATAGAAATGACACAAGTAAACTTGGGCATGTTTGTAAAACTTAGGCTAAAAAACAAAGTAGACAAGTAAAAATGGCCAGTAGCAAATCCAGGAGTTCATTTGAGTATTTTATTGTCAATAAGATCAACTTAAACTTGGTCCACTGATGAGATTTTCAGTTGCCATTGCTCCTCAATAGATTGTTGTAAAAGTTACACACACACACACACACACACACACACACACACACACACACACAAACTGGCTTGCACCACATTTTTCTAACAGGAGCAAACTCTTATTCACTATTTTTTTAGAATAATAGTAGCCAGTGTAGCATTTAGTGAATGGATGTACGTACAACAAACTTGTTAGTAAAGCCTAAACTATTGTTTAAAGGTAGCCACTGGAGTCTACCTGCCCTTCAACTTCCTATTTGCCTATTCCACATGCAGTCAACCACACGACCCTCCAGTTTTACCAGCTAAGCAATTTCTGTCTGCTGTTCCTCTACAATTTCTTTTCTTCTGACCCTCGCCGTTTCCCAGCCCATTACCTTGTTCTATTTCTCCTCCATCCCTCCGCTCCTTCAGACCACCCTCCCCACCCTGCGGAGAGTACCCCATCCACTAACAGTTCTCTTGCTCTTACTTAAAGTTCTCCATTGTTTCTTTGCCACCTATAATGATGTATGGACGCTAAATCTGTGGACCACTGGATGGATTACAACGTAAGTTTGGAGGTTCATGGTAGTCACTTCCAAAAGAAAACCAAATAAAAGGACATTTTGATTCCAGTCTTGCATAAGTGCTTGAGGCTGACCTTTATTGTAGAGCAGCATTGCCACACATATCTAGACACATATCTAATTCCACAGACAGAAGAGCCATTGGTTACTTATAATATATATTTACACTACATCTTCAATAAACTCTAGTGCGATCTGAGAAAGAAAACCATAGCAGCTCGCAATTGGAAAGTCCTAAGATATTTTCGTCAAATCAATGAATTTTTACTGACACGTTGATTTGTACCAGGAGTTATGATGGGTGGTTTAGGGTTCAGAGATGAAGGGTTCCGTGGTAGTGTGGAGCTTCTAGCTTAGAGGGATGGTTGGTCCATTCACAGACAACCACAATAGAGAAACACAGCTATGTGCCTGGCATTTTGGGATTGCCTCTGCAGGAAGAAGGAAAGAATGACTAAGGTAGCCAGGGCAAGAGAAAATAAAGGTTGCCTTGTAGGTAGGCAGGGACTGCCTGAGTGGAATGCACGAGCCTAGGAACAGACAAGGCTAAAGAGGCTAATGGGGCAGGTCAAAGAGGGTTCCATAGGCCATGTGAAGAGCTTGGACTCCTATAAAATGGAGCCTTCGAACAAAGTTAACCACTGCACACTTACAAATGTATAATAGGTAACAAGCTAACATACATGCATTAAGCAGAAATATGAAACTTGTGCGAGACATGAGGATCACAGCAAGTCGTCTAACACTTCTAGGAGCTCAATCATAAAGACTTTAAACTGTTTGATATGGAGAGTAAATTGTGAAAAGAAGAAGCTATCAGCCCAGACCATGCCCCGCCAGACAAGGACTTAGGAGACCACCTAGAAGACCCAAACACAGCCGTAGAAGGAAGGTTTCATTACAGGACCAAAGAAGCTAAGATCTGCCTTGGTGTATTCGCAAACCCTATGGGGTTCTCTTTTCCAACTGTGAGCTGTCAATCTCAGAAAGGGCTTGTCTTCTTCATGGACCTTTACTAGAGAACCCATTCTAGTATGTTGTGAGCCACCGTACTCAGTTCTCCACTGACTTATTTTTAGGGTTCCGTAATCTCCACAACCAGTAAGAGTGGCCCACCATGGGCTGAAGATTAACGCACAGGCATGCATGACCAGCTGCTGCACTAGGATTTGGCAAATACTGACATGTGTCAGGACTTTGTCATGAGCAGTAAGTGAACACTGCCATCTGGGCAAAGTGACTTCAGTTCTAAAAGTAAACGCACGCCAATCTAGTGCTTAATTAAAACTTTCTTACGCACATTTTTAGAAAACCCCCACGGATGTGGATATCGGGAATTTGGCGTTGCAGTCGTTTCAGGCAGATGGTAGGCCTCTTTTAGCTCGGTTAAACAAATCCTTCCACTAAGCACAAGTGAACAGCGTGAGCGGAATCTTAGGAAAAGAACAGCAGGGCACACACATTTTAAGCCTCTGTCTGTCTGTCCTGCTGCTGCTGCTGCTGCTGCTGCTGCTGCTGCTGCTGCTGCTGCTGCTTCCTAGCTGATGGTCAGCAAGAGTGTTTCTTGACTCCTATACAAAAGCTGCCTCCCAGATACAGAGGCCATGGAGTTTCCCATCCTTTTTCCTTTGCTCACATGGTTGTGCACAGCTCCCTTATCTAATTCTGTCTAGCCCTTGATCCAGGCTACGTGACTCATTACGTAGCACATCTCACTAAAGTTCTTACATCCTTTTATTCTTGCATCTACTGAGAATTCTATGTAAACTGTGGAAACCACCCACCGCCACATGTCACTCCCATGCATAGACACATATGGGTACACACGCAACACAGTCCTGCCATGAAAACATGGTCAGTTATTTATACACATCAGGTTGGCAGACAGATTCAGGAAGTCCTTCTAAAGCCCAAGTTAAGAAGAAGCCCCTCCCTCTTCTGCACCGGTACAGCCATGAATTGTAACAATGCGATTATCTTTAATACGTCTAGGGTATAATCTATGGTCCAGTTTCAAAGATATTACTGAATGTGTGACTTTGTGTCCTCTGTGTGTGTCTGTGCGTGCACGTGCATGGATGTGTGCATTGTGTGTGTGTGCATGTGTCTGTGCATGCATGTGTGCGTGTGTGTGCACCTGTGGTTCACATTTTGTCTATCCCCACTAAAGTCATAAGCACCCAAAAGGCAGTGCTCTTGCTGTGCATGCATTCTGTCTTCCCAGGATCCAACACAATGTCTCACAGGCATCAGTTTTACTGGTCAACAAATGGGTATAAACAGGGATGTAAAGTAGCCTTCCCTGCTGTGTAATCCAGATACCATTTGTGAATACTGATTGTTCTTGCTGATCAATACTTTTTTCAACACTAACCAGACTCCAAAATTACTAAACACTCTTTTTCCTATTTCTCCGTGTTTAAATGTTATGAAATTTTAATTTCTTCCAATGGAAAAAATATTAAATACCAGGTTATAATTTAATTTGAATTTAATTAAGGCCTAGTATTTCAGTTATATAGCAGTCTTTCCTTTAACAGGAGTGAATTTGAATGAGTGAAACCTTATTGGAATTTGATTCTACACTTTAAAATATGATTTTAAATTTTTCTTGAAATTATACCGCCCAGTTTTTTTCCTGTAAGTAATTAATTGTAGAGGTGGCATCAAGGCCATGGTCTTATGCATGGTAGGAACATGTTCTACTACTGAGTAATAGCCCTAGCCCCACACTTAAGAACTTTTTGGCAAAATATTTTTTCTTTTACTGAAAATAATTTTTCCTCACATAAAATGTGCTGATTATGATTCCCCTTCCCTCTACCCCTCACAGTTCCTCCCTGACTCCCCTCTCTTATGGATCTATTGCTGTCTGTCTCTCATTAGAAAGCAAACCAGTTTCTAAGGGAATAGTAATAAGATAAAATATGACATAATATGATCAATAAAAACTAACATTGGAATAGGACTAAACAAACAGAAGGAAACGAGTCCAAGAAACTAATATAGACAGAGAAACCCACTCGTTCACACATTTGGGAAACCCATAAAACCTCTAAGTTGGAAACCACAATATATACACAAAGAATATGTACGGTAAAAATAGAGAAAAAAATATATGTTATATAAATAACATATGTGTGTTATATCATACATAATTTCTATATAACACATATGTTGTATATATCATCTATATAATTTTATATATAACATATATATTAAGATATTTTTTACTATCAAAAGAAAAACTCTGACATAATGTTATGAGACACCCAACATAACATTAGGAGGCAAGGAACCTCTAAAGATGTGGTGATTTTTTTCTGTTGGCCGTCTAACCACTGAGCATACAGCCTACCCCTAAGAGTAGTTTGTTTCCTCAATGAGGCTCCCTTGGAGAAAACAAAATTCTCACTTACAGTATTTATCCATTGGAGAAAGCTTGTGTCCTTTTCTCCTTGCACATCTAAGAGCACAGCTGGTGCAGAATAGTACAGGCCCTGTGCATGGGCCTCTGTCTGCGAATTCCTGTGTTCGTGTTGATTTATACAACTCTGTCCCCTCTGGTTCTTTCACTCTTTCTGCCTCCTCTTCCTTAGGGTTCCCTGATCCCCGAGAGGAGAGATTTGATGAGGTATTCTGTTTAGAGCTGAGTGTTCCAAGGTCTGCATATTGTCTGGCTGGGGGCCTCTGTATTTGTTCCCATCTGCCTCGGGAGGAAGCTTCCGTGATGATGTCTGAGCGAGGCACTGAGCTAGGAATACAGCACAGTGTCATGAGGAGTCACTGTACTGCTATGTTCTCTTAATAGAACAGCAATATTTGGCCTTACCCTAAGCCTCTGGGCTGTCTAAGCCTCAAGTATTGTATCACCCAAGCAGTGTCAGATGTGGGTTCCATCTCGTGGGATGGGCCTTAAATCGAATCAGATATTGTTTGGTTACTCCCACAAGCTACTTTCCACTACTATACTGGAAAATCTTGCAGGCAGGATGCCATTGTAGATCACTGGCTTTGTGGCTGGGTTGACGTTTATGCTTCTCTTCTGATAGCATATAGAACACTTTCCTATATCAACGACACTACTGGCTTGTTAGGGTGAAGACTCTATCTAGGCATCAGCTCAATTTCTCCCATTCAGTGAGTTGTATTGTCTTTGGCAATGGGACCTTCCAATCCGTTTATGAAGAGCCACCTGTTGTCATGGCAACAATGTGGACTTTAGGTGTTTCCCATGGGACCCCTTTGGCCTACAACTCAATTAGATGTAACTGATTCCTGATACTAGAATTTTAATTTAATGACAAGAGATGTCCAGTTGTGGCTCTGTCTCCCCATTATTGGGCGATTTCATTCACACCTTCCTATGTGTAGAATCTTTCCATATAGCCCTCTCATGTGGCTCTTAATCTTGAGCTGTCTCTTCTCATATTCCCGCTCTCCTCCTCCTCCTCCTCCCTTCCCACCCCACAAGTTCCTCCCATTCAATTCACACTTCAACTCTTTTTATTACTCTGAAGTATAATTTGAGATCAGGGATATTGATTATTCTAGCAGGTTTTCTTCTGGACCGTTTTTAGCTATCTTGGTGTTTGTGTGCGAACATGCGCGCATGCGTGCCTGCGTGTTTCCATGTGGAGCTGAAAATTGCCCTTACAAGGTCTGTGAGGAACTGTGTTGGAATTTTGATAAGAATTGCATTGAATCTGTACATACGTTTGGTGGTATGGCCCTTTTCGCTTAATCAATCCTATCAACCATGAGCATGGAAAATCTTTCCATCTTCTAATTTCTCAGCTTCTCTCTTCAATCTCTTAAAGTTGTTGTTTTTTTTTTTAAATCACAAAAGTCTTTCACTCGTTTGGTTAGCATTACCCCAAGATATTTCATATTATTTGAGGCTATCGTGAAGGGTGTTGTTTCCCTGATTCCTTCGTCAGCCCATTTGTTGCTTGTATACAGAAGGGCTACTGATTTTTTTGTGAGTCATTTCTTTATCCAACTATTTTGCTGAAAGTGCTTATCAGCTGTGGGTGTTTACCAGTGGCATTTTTAGGGTCTCTTGTGTTTTTAATCATATCATTTGCAAATAAAGATAACTTCGATTTCTTCCCTTCTGGCTTGTATCCCCTTGATCTCCTTCAGTTGTCTTGTTGCTCTAACTAGAACTTCCAGTACTGTACTAAACATATGGACAACCTTAGGCTGTTCCTGGTTTTAGTTGAATTACTTTTGATTTTCTCTCCATTTAGGTTGATGTTGGCTATGGGCTTGCTGTAAACTGCCTTTCTTATGTGGCAATGTCTCTTGTATCCCTAATCTCTCCAGAACTTTTGTCAGGAATGGATGTTGGATTTTATCAAAGGCCATTTCTGCATCCAATGAGATGGTCATGTAGTTTTTGTCCTTCAGGGATTTTTTTTTTAGTGGTGCACAATAACGTCCTCTCTCTTTCGATTTCCTTCTAGAAACAACACGAGAGAGTGAAGGAACAGATGGAGGCCGTGGGCACCTCTCTGAGTTTGTCTGCAGACTCTCTCATCACACCTCGGCTCACTCTTGAGGAACTTGATGAGATAATAAAGGTAAGGACATACCTTGATTGCTCAGGCTTGCCATGATAGCAATTTTGAATAGCAGCTCAGTGTCACATTAACCCAATTCAATTCAAGTTAGTAGGATTGTGAAATAATATCAGGCGTAGGAACCTCTAGTTTCTTGTATTACACAGTAGCTGCTAGCCCACACAGCTACTTAAATTTCAGTTTCATAAAATTAAGTAAAATTAGAAATTCTATTTTGTTTGAATCAGCTGCATTTCACACCCTCAAGAGCCTCATGTGGCTGGCAGTTTTGACAGCACAGATACAGTCAGAGTAAATCTATTAAAGTACTTGATATAGTTCTTCCCTACGTGCTCTACCTAGGAAGCTATCGAACAAACCAAATTATCCAATCAATAAATAAACTCATAAATTAAACAGACCATCCTTAACAGAAGAAAAAGTGTTCAACATTCTTAACTATCAGGGAATGCAAATTAAAACCACTTTGAGAATCCATCCCATGCCAATCAAAACGACTATCATCAAGAAAACAAACAAAAGCAGGATGTGGGGGAAATTAACCTTATTCACTACCCACTGGGAATGTAAAATCGTGCAGCCACTACAGACTAGAACTACCATATGACCCAGCTGGACCCCTCTTGGTTATAAAATTGAAGGACTAAGTCAACATACCAAAAAGATCCTTGGAGATCTTCCACTACTCACAATAGATACCAGATGAAGCCCACCTAGATATCCATCAACAGTTAATTAGGAAGAAATAAAGGAAAATGAGATCATGGTATTTGCAAGAGAATGACTAGATCTCGAGACCATTATATGAAGTGGAATAAGCCAGATGTTAGGGTGGGCCAACTCAAAGCCCTGGATCTGGGCCTGGGAAGTCTCTGAGTCAGTCAGTCTGCCAGCTCTCCCACACCCATACCACGGGTGTGATCTCTCCATCAATGCCTCACTTAGCTCATCCAAGGCCACAACTAGCAAGGGACAGAACCAGCTCTTCCCACTCTCATGCCCTCAGAGCTGGCTCACCCTCACCCACCCCATGATGGCCAACTCTACTGTGCTGCCCAGGCAAGGTGCAGGTGAGGGGCAGGGATAGCTCTCCCACTCAGCTCTTCTGCCTGCCATAGGTGGCAAGGGGCAAAGCAGAGCATCCCTCCCTCATCTACATCACTATGTGTCAGACGAGTGTTGGGGCCAGCTTTCCAATGCTCACTCCTTGAGTCTGACTCACCCATGCCCCAACAGTCAAGGTCAGCTCTATGGTGCTACCCAGATGAGGGGCAGGGCTGGCTCTCCTGAGTGGGGCAGCCAGTGAGGGGAAGGAACAGTGTTCCTGCTTTCATGACCCCAAGGCCAGCTCTCCTGTTTGAGTAGGTAGTAAGGGGTGAAGGTGGAAGAGGGCATCAGTCTCTCATCCATGTCACTGCACAGCAAACAAGTGAGTGACAAGGCCAGCTCTCCCATGGGGAGACTCTTCTTCGACTCCAGCAACCAGAGTCAGCTCTGCTGGCCCACTCTCCTGAGTACTGCAGCGGGTGAGGGGTGGTGTCAGCTCTCATGCTCTCACACCCTCAGGGCCAGCTCTCCCAGGATGCCAGGTGAGGAATGGGGCCAGTTCTGCACAGCCCTCAAACATCAACATGTTCCTGAATGGCAGCACAGACTATGGATGTCTGTGGTAGTAACAGACTCCTGCAGCTTCAGGGCCATGGACCCAGATGTGGCCCTCAGTGGCAGCACAGGCCAGAACCTCACCATAGCCATAGGTGGCATCACTGGTAACTCACATCAGGCTGTTCCTCCCTACCCTCGAGTCTCCAGTTCTGCCTCTCTTTGTTGTGCCCATATCCTTCTGCTTCTCTTTCTCTTCCATTTCTCCACCACTTACTTGCTCCTCTTAGTGGTTCCCAGGGTCTCTGGGTGTCTGGGGTCGTCTCAGGAGTGCTATGCACTGCCCAGGCAGGGTGGCACCAGAAAGGGGTCATCTCAAACATGTCACCCACTCTTATGCTGCTGCTGTCTAGCTCTAATTGCCTTGTGTCCCCTGTGAGGTGGAAACGGAAGCACCTAAGAGATGCATTTGCCACCAACGCAGCCCTTCTAGATGCATTCCCAATCTGTTAGCAGAAACATTGCTTTACAATATAATCAAGCTGTATCGTTCCTTCTGCTGAACTTCCAGTGACGCTACAAATCAGAACCATACTCTGCCGTGACACGCGAGACACTATGTGACCTAGCTCTCACCCACCTGTCTGACCTCATGCTTTAGCATACTCTCCTCCTCACTCACAACACAGCAGCTCATCAAATTCATTTTTTCAAACACCCCATTGAGTCCTCGATCAAGACCTGTGTGCCTACTGTCCCTAGCTCTTTAAATGGCACATATCTTCATGGCTAGTTAATCCACGAGGTCCTCTTACCTCCAGCCACTGTCCACCCCACCCTACATGTTGCGTGTTGTTCAAAGTCTCTTCTGCTTTCTAAAATTAGCTTGTCCACGTTTGTGATCATCGCTGTCTGTGCCGTCTCCCCTCAATCGCAGCCCCTGAAAGCAGCAACAGTGTTCTATCTCTTCTCCAAGAGTGTCGGGCAGCCATGGACTAGGCACAGAGTAGACATTTGTTAAAAGAATAATAAGATAGTGAGTGAGCGTGGAATGCCAGTGGTATTTTTTTTCCTGTTTATATCATTCAAAACAATGTGACCATCCAAATGGCTGAAGGCTTAATACGACTTCTAAGAAATGAATTTTGTGTGGTAGAAACTGTGCTCCAGTCTAGAGGCACAAAAACAAGTTGAACTCGGTTTCTGACTGCTAAGCATTTGTAATGTCACGTAAGAGTTCGCAATATCATGATCGAATGATCATGTAAATGATTACAGTAGAGTGAGGGTGGATAACAGAATACGAGAGCAAGTAGCTCGCCCAAGAAGTTAGGAATTCCTTCAGAAGGGGAGCGATAGCTGAGCTGAATTCAGAAGGATGAGAACTCCAAGTAGATTCCTGCGGTTTAGAAAGGAAAGACATTGGGGTTGGGGACTTAGCTCAGTGGTAGAGCGCTTGCCTAGCAAGCACAAGGCCCTGGGTTCAGTCCCCAGCTCCGAAAAAAAAAAAGAAAAAAAAAAAAGGAAAGACATTCCAGAATGGGGAAATACTATGTACAGCAGTCAGGGGAAAAAAATACATACAGCCTAAAGAGAACCAGTTAGACAAGGTTGGTCTATTAGCTATAGTGGAGAAAGCTGATTAAATTGGCAGAGAACAAAATGAATCAGATTAATATGGAGCTATGACAGAAACAGCAAGGCTCTGATTCTGAGGAGGAAAACAGTATAAAAGTCACCTTTCCTGCAAGGTGGCAGATGAATAAAAAGCCAGAAAGACCCAGCTCCTAGAGAAATACTGGCCACTCAAGCAAACCTTCCCAGCCACTTTCTCACTGTGCCCTATGAGGAAAGAAGGTTTACTTTATTGATAAATTTAGGTAGAATAACGGTAGAGGCCCTGCTCAGCTCCAGGACAGAAGCTGAGGGCAGAAAGTCCATTTCCTTGTGTTCTTCCATAATAAAGCCCTTTGGGCACAAAGGCCTCTAGGGGTCGCATTGCCTGACCAGATAGATTAACCGTACTTCTTAAATTGAGTACCAGTTTCCAGTTAGCTGAGATCTGGAGGCATACTGCCACCTCAGCTGGACAGATACAAGGCTACATGCTCGGTCTCTGTATTTGTGTATTTCCCAACTTATTTAGAAACTGGATGCTGGAGAGAAGGGCTCCCTGCTGGTAGATTCCCCCAGAGAGATTTTCCATGAATAGAAAGGTGGTGGACTAATAGGCTCTAAACGTGGGGCCAACAGAAGCCATACATTTAGTTTCGTTTTTAGAGAAGACATAGAGTGCTTCTGCACGATGAGGAAGCAATCCAAAGGGGTTGAAGAGGCAGGAGTACACAAATCCTCCTCACAGTAATGTAAGCCTGAACATGACAAGAGGAAAATGGTCAGTTCTGTTGTTATCTGGGGAGACTGCTCTATGGTCCTCTAGACCCAAGTCCTTTCATTTGGTTTTTCTTTCTCTAGAATGCATCTGGAATTTATGCAGAGATAGATGGAGCCAAAAACGAACTACAGGGGAAACTGTCCAACCTGAGTAACCTCAGTCATGATTTGGTCCAAGAAGCTGTGGACCACGCGTACAACCTCCAACAGGAAGCCAACGAGCTAAGCAGGTAACGTCGCAATTTTAGAAATGCAAATATTGGGGGCTGGAGAGATGGCTCAGTGGTTAGAGCACTGACTGCTCTCCCAGAGGTCCTGAGTTCAATTCCCAGCAACCACATGGTGGCTCACAAACCATCGGTAATGGGATCCCACGCCCTCTTCTGGTGTGTCTGAAGAGAGCAATAGTGTACTGACATACATAAAATAAATAAGTCTTCTTTAAAAATAAAATAAAGCTTTTAAAAAAAGGAAATGCAAATATTTCCGGGGGCATTTGTATTCAATTGATATGGCTTTCCATACCAGAGTCACTAGGATACAACAAGTAGGCTGGGGTTGGCTTTGCTTGACTGCTGATTGGTTTGTTAATTGTTTCCTCAGAGCCAGTCATCAGTTTTGTGCAATTGTTTCTGGGAGACATTTTTTTTTAAAGTCTTCGAGACTAGAAACCTGTGCTCTAGGCAAGGGTACAAGTTCTACAATAAGGTGACCGGGGCAAGAAAACCCTGCTTATTTTATAGATAGCATTTACTTTCTGAACCCCAGTATCATAAGTCAAGCTGGTTAGGAGTTAGCATGACAACTGACTCCTGCTAAATACTCAACTTCCTGCGGTGCTCAGCAGGAAGTGTTTAATTTAACTCGTGTTAAGAGAAAAAATATATATATCAATTGACAATTTCCTTCGTAGCCCCTAGAAAAGAGTCACATACCCTTTGGCCACTCAGTGAATGTTAATTGAAGTAAGTAAATCTCGAGGTCATTAAAAGAACAGGCACCCAGAAGGGTCAAGGGTAAGGACCCAAGATTAATGTCCATTCTAAATTCACACCATCCCTTAATGCCTCCTCCCCACAAATTTCAAACATCACTCCTGACTGAGAAGGGTGAGGGGTATGGAAGGTCCTAGCAATGGCAGCACTGGTGTAGTACAGTGTGGTGTTCAGTGTGGTGCCCTGTCCCTAGGAAGTGTGCTGTGAGTGAAAGCAATAAAAGGGACTTAGACAAAGGTCTCAGTTCTGATGACATCGCAGATCGGTCGATTATTAGTTTTGAGCCATCCTCTGGCTCTCCCACAATTCCTTCCTCTGGACACCACCCATGCCCCACTGGCAGGCACACATGGCACCGTTCTCTAAATGTCCTTTTGCAGTGGTGGTGCAATGGGGTCGGTGGAAGTTACTGCCTATTTCACTTGCTCCACAGGCACAAATGTCAATCGACCTGACGCCATGTTCCTGACTCAATCTATTCATGGAGACATTAAAAATTTATAAACCTTCACCCTCAAAATGTAAACATTGAAAATTCCTCAACACTTGTCTGGTGTACAGACTATTTTTTTCCTGTATCTCTTTTTGTGGGATAGGGAGCTTGTCCTGTTGTGTTTTGCCTGGCTTTGTTTTGTTTTGTTTTGTTACCAAGTCTCTCGTAGCTTACCCTGGCTTCCAACTCTGTATAGCCAAGGCCCACATTGAATTTTTGATCCCCCTGCCTTTCCCTCGCAAGGGCTAAGATGACCAGTGTGTGCTGCTGTACTGTGGTGTGCATCGTTGGGGATGAAACCCAGGCATTATGAATGCTAGGTGCTTTGTATTTGTTTGTTTAGATTTCGTGCACAAAACCTTGGAGTCTTACTCTTCAGTCTAGGCTGGCTTGAAACTCCTGGCAATCCTCCTGCCTCCGCTTTCCGGATGCTGAGATTACAGGCATGATATCCTTTTCTCTTGTCTCCTTTCTTCATATTTTACTCTTGGAGCCATTTCTAAGGATTGGTCCCAGGGAGGGAAGGTACAGAGCATGTAGAAGAGACACACCTTCATATAGCATGACTCCTGCCATAATTGATTCTTTTCTCTAGCAAAATTAAGCTCTGTTTCATGACTACAATAACCTGAAGACTGTATCATTTTATTGTCTTTATTTCTTTCGTGCTGATTTGAAAAACTTAAAAGGAACCATTTTTGTGGATCCTTACTGCGCCCGTTGGGAAAGTCAGCCCTGCTACAGGGGAGATTGGGGGATGATGGACTTAAACAATGAGAGGAGTAGCTGAGGAAACATAGAGGAAGTTGTTCAGCCTCAGAGCATACTGAGCTTGAGTCAGAAAGTGGAGACTAAGAAAGAGATGACTGTGCTTATCAGTTCTGTAATTGGAAAAGAACTGGGTAGGATCCGCAGCATCTGGTAGTCTAGGCATAGACAGTCATCATTTGCAGGGTATTGGTGATATTAGCTGTGAGTGTTTGGGACTGGGAGAAAATAAGGAGAATCAGTAAAACAGAGGAATTAGAATGAGCTGTGAAAGGGAGAGTGGTGTTGACATGACAGAGGAGTGAAAAGTGTTGGTTAGCCAGGCATGACAGTGCAGACCTTTAATCCCAGCACCAGGCAACAGAGGTAGGCTTTGTTCAAGGCCAGCCACATCTATATAGTGAGCTCCAGAACAACCAGGGCTATGTAAAGAGACCCTGTCTCAGAAAGAGAGAGAGAGAGAGAGAGAGAGAGAGAGAGAGAGAGAGAGAGAGAGAGGATTATTGGTCAGAAAACTGAACGTTATAATATAATTTCTAAGTCCAGTTCAGAAGTGGTTTAAGTATAACTGTAAATCCTGAAGTTCAGAAGATACAAACACAGGATGCCAATCATTTACACACTTGGTCCTTGCTATGCCTGTGTGAATCCTTAGAAGATATGTGGTTATTCACCTTTGTACGTGAGAACACGGATGTGATAGGTTCTCTGTGAGTGTTCCCTGAACCCTACCCAAACTGCAGAGAACGTGGTGTTTCCATACAGAGGGGAGGATAGATTGAGCTACAGCCTGTCTGAGGAATCAGACAGACCTTAGCCCACCACTGTGTGCCTGGCAAGCTCTTCTGTACCCTCCCCAGGGCTGCACCCTCCCCAGGGCTGCACCCGCCCTGGTCTACACCCTTTCCGAGGCGGGCCTTCTAGAGTGACAGCTAGGTCAAGAGTGGGTAGCAGCATAGGCCTTTGTCCAACCTGTACCACTTAAATAAACCTTTGTAAAGAGGGACAGGGGACTCTTAAAATCACCATTCCTATTTTTAGCAGCTACTGCCAAGCAACAGCTGCCATGAGCCGAAAGGGGTGACACCTTTGGGGCAGCACAGGAAGATGAATGTGATTGTGATGTACCCCCCAGGAAGGGAGACTCAGGAGAACCTTCCAAGACAGGTGGCTTTGAAAAAAATAAAAAAGGAGGAGGCAGCATCTGTGATCCCTGAAGTATCAAAATGGAACCCTAACAATCGAAATGTAAATAAGAAATACCCAAGTTAATAAAGATGGAGAAAAAAAAGGAAAAAAAAATGAAACCCTAAATGTGGCTCCGCTTCCTATGGAAATAAGAAAAGTAACAAAATCATTTATTGACAGAAATTTGCACAGTTCGGACATGAACGGGCTGGTGCAGAAGGCTTTGGACGCATCCAATGTCTATGAAAATATCGCCAACTATGTCAGTGAGGCCAACGAAACAGCAGAACTTGCTCTGAATATTACTGATCGAATTTATGACGTGAGTACTCCTTTACCCTGGGGTTTGTTGGGATAGCCCCTCATTCCACTCTGACTTCTCTTCTCCCTGTTTTGATGAGCAGATTTCTGTTATCTTTCTTGGTTTTTATACATAAACACCATTGTGTCTTGTTTCTATTTGCCACTGCACCTCATGCTTCCCTACTTCCTAGTGTTTCTTCCTTCCTACATAGCCCCATTCTGATTTGTGTGAGTGTATGTATGTGCTAGAATATCTATGTAGAATAACATATACACATATTATAGCTATAGTCTATATAGATATAGAGTATATTATATTTGTGTATATATGATATAATATACATTTATATCACATAATATGTGTTATACACACACACACACACACACACACACACACACACACACACACACACACATATATATATATCTGTCTTGGTTTTCTATCATCATCCCTTAACTATTGACCTTTCAATGAAAAATGTAAGTGTCAGAAAGGTCAGGAGCACTAAGGAAAGAGCATCGTATCCCACAATGGTTTGGTTTTACAAGTTCATCAGGATGAGTCCAGTTTATGAACAAGAGTTCGTTTGTAGATGCTATGTTTCTTGTTTCTCTGTTGGTGGTTTAGTTTCTCGTTTTCTTTTTGCCAAAGTCTCCAGAGAAAACGTTGTCAAGCTAGTGTGTTCTCTAATGCAGAAGATGTCTTAAGATGCATATTCTCGGGTTGGGGATTTGGCTCAGCGGTAGAGCGCTTGCCTAGCGAGCGCAAGGCCCTGGGTTCGGTCCCCAGCTCCGAAAAAAAAAAAATAGATGCATATTCTCTCTCTCTCTCTCTCTCTCTCTCTCTCTCTCTCTCTCTCTCTCTCTCCCCAATTCAAAATTACTTATCCAGTACTTTCTTTTTAACAAGCCTTGGCCATAGCCTTCTCTGAGATTTGCTGAATTATCCTGGGGGGGTAAGGGAACTTAACTTTGCAAACACCAAAGCATTGTTTTCTCCTCTTTCCCTTTGTTCTGGGTTCCGAGCTATGAAAGCAAGGCTATGTGAAGTTTACTTGGTGTTTGACGGATGAATGTCATCATTTCAAATGGCATCACTCCCCCCCAGAAACCACGAGACGTTGGCATTTCTCCAGCTGTCCTTACCTCTCTGACCGCTTGTTTTGTAGGCCGTGAGTGGAATTGACACTCAGATCGTTTACCATAAGGATGAAAGCGACAACCTTCTCAATCAAGCCAGAGAGCTGCAAGCAAAGGCGGATTCTAGTAAATATCTCCTTTTTCTCCTCCTTCTATTCGCAGCCACCTTGTGTGAATGTACGCAGGTTTCTAAAAACTAGGCTTGAGGGATAAACAATACTTCGCTAAATAACATCAAGGCTTTATAAAGTTACTAAACAACATACTTGGCATCTCAAAGTAAGTTTTGATTTTTAAGAAGAGTCTCCACGTAGGAAAACTGCATGGGAACACACTTATCCAACATGTGGTGGGAATTCCTGCTAATCGAATGTGCTGGCCAATAGAAAGGTCATAATATTCAAGAAGATCAAATGCACTAAGCATGAAAACTATGTTCCCCATAATTCGATCTCTCATTAGTCATCCAGAAGAGTCTTCTGGTCTTTGAATATGAAGGGAGGGTATTATTCCTATGGGAGTTGGTTTGGGTAACTAGGTACAGCATCCCGGTGAGAGCTGACTGGGATGACAGGAAACCTCTTGGTTGGGTCTACGCTGCTACAGCTTCTCTGCTGCCGTGGATGGCTGTGGGTAAGCCAGCCTAAAGTACACATGGGGGGCTGGAGAGATGGCTCAGTGGTTAAGAGCACTGACTGCTCTTCCAGAGGTCCTGAGTTCAATTCCCAGCAACCACATGGTGGCCCACAACCATCTGTAATGAGATCTGATTCCCTCTTCTGGTGTGTCTGAAGACAGCTACACTGTACTCATATAAATAAAAATTAATAAAAAAATTTTTAAAAAAAAGGACACATGGGAAGATGCTGTCCTCACTGCTGTAAAAGCCAGCATGCTGAGAACAGAACAAAGAATGACCTGGTGAAGCAGGGGATCCCTTTAAACCTCAACAACTGAATGGTCCAAGGATGTCATTCAATGGCCCTCATTCCTGAGGTCATGAGCTCATCCCTTAGGCTATTTGAGCATTGGCCAGTGAGTTGGGAAGCATCTCACTGATTTCTAGCTATCCGCTGAAAACAAGCCGAGTTGGAAATGGAGAGCTTTATGAAATTTTATCAGATCAGTTATTCTCAAGTCAACCATGTGCTATCTTTCTGTCTTCTTCTGAAAAAAAATATTTATGTTAGAGAAATGAGCACACTTTGATTTTCATATTCTGCATGCTTAGTACCACAAGGCAACTGATATTTTGTGCTTTCTGGATAGACAAAGGTAATAAGAATGCCATTAATTTTCTCTGTCCTAATTTACCCCAGAATTCATGTTAATGTCTTATAGAGCTAATTCTGATATGATTTCTGGAAAATAGTGAGAATACTAGCAATAACAAATTTGGATGTTAACAGCAAACTATTTTCAAAGCTAAGTGCTGGCAAATCTGTGTGATGGTTTTGTTTCTTGTGTGGAGAGGGCCAGCATATGGCGAGCCTTACCATCTAGTCTCCTAAGCATTCTTTTCTACTTGCCGATTCTGCCCATGTGTCTCAGTGAATCCAATCATCATCGAGCCACTGGGCCTCCTGAAAACAACCTTCCTGTCTGGGAATAGCATGCCCTCAGAGTCCCATACTTGGTATCCAATATGTCTCCTTCACCAGCTTCTTTGACTGCTTGGCAGATCTGGTCACATGTTTGTTGGTCTCTTTGTTTTGGGTTAAGTTCCTTCCCATGCACAAAGGACAACATAAAGGAGTTAGAGCCACGCGAGTGGTCCTAAACGTGACAGAACTCTCTCCTTAGGGCCACAAGCATGTTTGTGGCATGAGTTCTGATTTTCATGTACTCAGCTAAGTCCTAATACCAGGCTAGCATTTCTCCATTTTCAAATGGCTTTCTATGATGAGTAACTTTCATTTCTTGGCTGTCTTTCTTTTTCATTGTCCGTAAGAGATTGAACAATCTGGAATAAACCTCTGGAAAGACGGTAGTGTGGCCCGTCAGGAAACACTTGCAGCAAAGCGTTTCTTTCTATAAGTTTCCGGCCTCGTATTGTTAGCAAGAGTCCTGAACATAGAGTTCAATGAAGTCGCATTTAATGCAGTCACAGGCCCCCAAACAAAAACTAAAGCTCTGTATTGCCTTATGTGAAAGCAGAAACTTTGAAAAAGTGGGAAGGGACGTATGCTGTCACTAACAAGTATGTTAAGTCACTCTTAGAATGCTGGGAAATTCTCGGAACACTAGAGGAAGTGAGTTCCCATTCCTGGTCACACCGTCTTTCCTGACAGTGAAACGGTGACGCTCCACCATGTAGATATCTACTCTACACAGCAGTAACAAAGCACTCAGTGAGTGAGCTAGGAGAGACGGCGCCCTGGGGGATGGGGGATGCCGGTTTTTAGAAGCCCACCAGAGGAAACAGAAGGGAAGAAGCAAGGCAACTCACTTAGTATTTGTCAAGAAGTAGAAACCACTAGTTACTGGGAAAACTGGTCTTCAGTTCAGATAAAGAGACACAACTTCACAGCCCACTAGGATTTACTCAAGAATCATCCTAGTTTGGAAATCGTGCCCAGAACCTATTTTTGAGGGAAACAAAAACAAAAACTAACAAACAACCCCCAAAACCTTTCACAAACAATACATAGACTAGATGATCCAGGTCCCTTAACTTGGACATTTAACTCTCCCAGAAAGAAGCCTCCAGGCTCCCAGTGACTTCTTTCGAAATTTTAGAGAAGGTCACCGCTTTTATACCAACACTTGGAGACTACATCAAAAGAAATATGCTCCAGTTTTTCTATAAAAGTCAACAAAATGTAAATACCAAAACCTCCAAAGCACACAGAAAAGGGGTAAATGCAAGCCAAATTCTCTTAAAGATACAAACGTCCTAATCAGTCAGGTATGGTGGCTGATGCCTGTGATTCAACGTTCGGGAGGCTACTGAGGCAGGAAGTTGCCTACAAAGCCAAGACCAGCTTAGACTAGAGGACAAGACCCCCAGCTCAAAAAAAAATTTTTTAGCAAATCAAATCCACCACGTATAGAATTGATAGCATATGGTGAAAAACATAAATTTATTATAGGATTTCAAAGGAACATTTAACATATTGTAGCCCACCCACTATATTTACAAACATATGATCATCTCACTATCCACAGGAAATATAAATATATATATGTCATATATATATCTGTCCATTATATATATATATATGATGGACAATTCTATAACATGTATCTATAAGTCACATACATATATATTCTGTCCTGTTCTTCCCCTTCTCCAACTCCTCCCAGTTCACCCCTTTCCTACCCACTTCACTTCATTAATAAAACAGCACCCATCCAATATTTTTAAACTCTTAGTAAACAGAGAACAGAAGGAAATTTCCATAATCTACTAAAGAATAATCAAGCAATATTCAGCAAACATGTTCATAATAAAATATTAAAAGGCTCTTCCAGTGAGACTGCAAAGACAGACTATCCCCATTACCGATTCTATACATAAAAAAAAAATCTAGCTTCATTTAAAAAAAATAGACGGAAATTAGCATTTTAAAATAACACTGTTTGCGCATGAAGTTCATGCAGAGGGGCCTGGACTCGAAAAACCAGAAACAGCTGGAAGAGGAGGAACAGAAGATGATCAGGGATGAGCACTGGTACCTGGATTTGCCGGAGTTGAAGGAGAAGGAGAGCTTCATCATAGAAGAGCAGAGCTTCTCCCTGTGTGAAGATATTCTCTACGGAAGGATGCCATTCAGAGGCCTTAATCCTGAAGTTGAGAAGTTCATGCTTCTGATGAATTCCAGGAACAGAGTGGCAGCGTCAGAAGAGGAGGAAATACTAGACATTGGAATGTCGAAAGAAGAAATGGCAAGAAGACATGAGAGTTTGGAGGGAACGATTGGGAAAATGTTTGCCAAGAATAGGAAGCCAATGATGAAGAAGATGAAAATGGAAATATAAAAGCCATTAAAATTAAGAAGATGTTCTTAAAGCCCGAAGACTAATATGGACGCCTGTAATCCAGTGGATGCTGTGAGAACAGCATGGTCTGAATTCACCCTCCTGTCCTCGGTACTGGTCCCTTCTAAGGGATGCCTAGGGTTGGAAATATGCTGTTCTTGAGACAGAAGGATGATGGACGTTCTACATCCTTTTGACGGCATTCAGGGCTTCACATATGTGGGTACACGCCGCTCCCTTGACTTTTGGCCTGATTCTGTGTGAATATACACACGGACAGGGCACACACCTACACCTGCTCTCAGTTACTCTCCAGGAATGAGGATTGGAGACTAATTCTTGCCTTGGTTTTACTGCCCTTACATTTATATTTTACTTTTTGAATCATGTCAAGGCAAATCATTCACTTTGAATTTCAATATTTGAGAACTTTTCAGAAGTGATTGACCAGGAACAGACATGGCTCTCAGCCCAGAGTATTCGCATGCTCATAGGCCTTCTTCATGAGTAGAAGTGTGGGGTTTGTGTATTTTAAACAGTCAGCTGGATCTTTTTCTAATGTTCTATAATAAACGTGCTTTATATTAAAAAAAATAATAACACTGTTTGCAATGGCATCAAAGACCTAGGAACATTATTAATAGAATTCAATAAGAGTGGCACATATAAAACCAGAGCATACTACTAAAGGACATAAGGATGCTCTACGGTAGAGCTCAGTACTGTGTGCAATTAATATGCTCAAAAATACAAATAAAATATTGAAGTAAGGGTTAAGAAAAACAATACCATATTCACTGAAAGACCCAACTTTGGGAAACAGACAGTCCTACAGCATGTATCCATGGGAACCATCCAATGCTCGCTGAGACACTGTAACGCTGTGGAGATATAGGTAAACTAATTCTGGAATTTCCTAGGGAGAAGAGAGAGAAAACCCCAGTAGCCAGTCTTGAAAAGTAAGAACAAAGTATCTAAAGGATTACATACATGAGCAACACTAAATGGTCTGAGTGGTGGTGTTTGTACATTTATTTGTATATGTATGATATGTTAATGGTTGATGATTTGTATGATAATTAATCAAAGACAAAATAAACAATAGACGTGACACATGGAAGGAGGAGGAGAAGGTAGAGGAAGGGAACAGTGAGGAGGGCCAGGACATGAGAATACAGGACTGAAGATGCTCAAGCATGTTATATACACGTGTGGAGTGCCACAATGAAATCCATTGTGTTTTGCAATTGGAAGATGCTAATGAAAATGGGGGAAAAAAGATCTCAAGACGTAACTTTATAGCTTTCAAAACAAATATATAGAAATTATAGTACTTTGCCGTGTCACTGGGGAGAATTTAAAAACCACACAATATTTTCACTCATGTGTGCATACCCTCTAGCATACACATATATAGTTAAAAATAAAGTAACTCTTTGCAAAGTGAAGGGACCAGAAAGCTAATAGGACAAACTGTTCTTGCAGAGGATGCAAGGGTGTCTCCCTCTGGTGGCTCACAATCTATAGCCTGAGCTCCAAGGGAGCCAATGCCCTCTGCTGGCCTCTGTGAGCATATACAGTAAGAGACACATGCCCCGCGGAGACACAAACATATACACAGAAATAAAAGTAAAATAAACCTTTAAAACTCGATAACGGCAGACAGAGACTGAGCTCCAAATAGTGGTCATCTCAGGCTAATCATATACAGGGTCCACAGGAGCCTGCCGGGTGCTCCTAATGCTCTGTCTTGATGGCATCCACATGGCTGTATTTAGTGTTCACTGTGTGAAAATTCACCAGGCTGTGCACATATAATCTGTGCCGTGTCTTAGGTACATGACATATATTTATAAAAATTTTATTCAGAGAACTGGGGTGGGGAAGAGTCAGATTCTTTTATAACCAGGCAATCATATAAATAGATTTTTTTTAACTTTATCATTTGTGCTGCTAGACTGTATTAGTCACAGCCTTGCTCTGTTTCTCAAAATATTAGCATCGTGGCATCCTATGTCACCCCAACCGATGTCTCTAGTTTTCTGCTATCCTGTACCTTTTATTCTAAATACCATTTTCCAGAAATGACCATCTGTTTCTGCAGTGCTAGAATAGTGCGTGTGCGTCCGTTATACCAGTCAGAGGTGATACTGCTGAGATGGAGACGTCTTTCCGGCATCATGGACCTCCTGGTACTTCCCTCTGCTTCTTCTCCACAGGCAGTGACGAGGCCGTGGCTGACACCAGCAGGCGCGTGGGAGGAGCCCTGTGGAGGAAGGGCGCCCT
This sequence comes from Rattus norvegicus, assembly GCF_021556685.1. Lineage (NCBI taxonomy): Eukaryota > Metazoa > Chordata > Mammalia > Rodentia > Muridae > Rattus > Rattus norvegicus. Next base: position 45,798,953 of record NC_141553.1, read on the forward strand.
CAGAGACAAACTGACCGAGGCTGTCAAGCAACTCCAGGCAGCAGAGAGAGGTAAGGATGCAGAACTTCAAGGCCCTGCGTGTTTGTCCACGCGTGTAAAACAACCTTGCAAGGGGGATTAAGTGACTCCTGAGTCATCAGCTCCTTTCTCATCTTCACGTATTTGTTCTCTCATAACAAAAAAAAATTTCATTACTCTCCCCAAGAACTACCCTTAGAAATAAAGCTGTGACCATATCACCCAGAGATGAGCATTAAACGAAGTGTTTCCTTCCTTCTATGCCCTGCGCTGCATGCGTATGTACGTATGTGTTTGAGTTGGATTGTGCTATTTGTGCTGCTTGGTTACCTCTCTCTCGTCAACATTACTCCTTGCTCGAAGAATGCCCTAATTTGGTCATTGGATATCTCTGGCCCCCACTATAAACAGCATCCTTCTGTTAGATATCAAGTTGTTCTTATCAAATAAGCAAGGAGAGCAAGGCACCAAGTAGAGAAACAAGAGTGCGTCTGTCTCCTAATCTGGGACTCCAGTCAAGGTGTCTTGAAGGGCTGTGATTGAACGCAGATGTGCCTTCCTCGGTGCAGCAAAAGGCAAGGCACTGCTGCTGGATGTGGGTATTGTGCTGGCATGAGCGGGCCTTGGAACCCAGGAGCCCTGGCCAGGAGAATGTGAATGTGCTGAAAGACCTGATCAGAGCAGCTGATGACTGACTAGACTTTGCCGGGCTCTGTGCTGTGGAGGTCAGAGTCACCATTGACCTTCCAGCTGAAGAGAATCCTGAGGTTAGTCAGGGCTGGGAAACTTTCTCCAACGGGTGCAGCTGATAGGAGGGAGATCCAGGATTCAAACCAATGTCCAGCCAGATCCAGAGCACAGAAGATTAAACAAAGTGTTTCTTCACTTTAAAAACTTTAAGTTAAAATATCAACTAAGTATTTTTTTTTACAAAAGTAACATATTAGCCTTGTAGGGAAAAATGTGAAACCCATATTAGACGGGGGACAAAAGAGGAAAAATCATCTATAATCCCATTATCTAGAAAAAATTGTAATTGTAAACTTACATTATCTTTATTTTAAATGTGCAGCTTCTATGTGTGTATAATGTGTGCCTGTGAGAGAGAGAGAGAAAGAGAAAGAGACAGACAGAGAGAGAAAAGAGAGAGTCAGGGGGGGGAGAGAGAGAGAGAGAGAGAGCGCACAAGCATATATCATATCATGGCTCCATTGTGCACTTTGAAAGTCAAAGAACAACCACAGGTTCTGACCTTCAAGGTCTGCACTTTTGGAAACAAGATCTCTAGTTCTTGGAACTCTCTGGTCTTGGAACTGGCCTTGATCCTCCTGTTTCTACCTCAAGACTGGGATTACAGCTATGACTCACTACACCTGGCTGTTTTATTGTTTCTGTGAGGTAGGGGTCTTGTCACATAGCCATGGCCCACCTAGAACTCAGTATGTACCCCAGCTAGACTGGCCTCAAACTTGTGGTAATCCTTGCTGCTCCCTGCTGGTCCACAAGCTTCTAGGGATACTCCTGGCTCTACCAGGAGTGGTGGAGAACTGGCTTACAGACGTGTGCTACCACTTCTGGCCTCGTGTGGATTCTGGGCAATCCCATCCCAAACATGTAATACTTTTTTAGTGAGACTTGGATCTTACCATTAAAGCTTTTCTGAACCATGTTTTTCTTTTGAAAAAGGAAACTTTCCCTAATAATTTACTTCTGTTCTAAATGTAGCATCACTTTTATGGCAGGGGTTCTTCTACAAGAAATTACTTTTCCATAAAAGGAAGAGGTTTTTAATGGCGAAGTGCAGATGTGAGCAAGTCAGAAGCTGAAACTCTGTGGGCATTTTCTGTCGCTTTCTAATCAGACTGCTAACCTAAATAAATATTAAGGTTTCTGGTTGTTGCTGCTGATTGTTGCCTTGATTTTATAATTTACTTCTTAATTTTAAAACATTTTAGTTAAACATTTTGGTATTATTGGGACTGCAGCATCTTACCAACTCATATCAAGGCTGTTGATGTGATTATTACCAACAAATCATATTCCAGTTCATATAATTTACAACATAGTCATCCTAAATTCGAATGTCTTAGTCTCCTTTCACAGCCCAAAATTTGAGGTGCATTTCACCCCGTTGTTTGAAATGACATCCACCCGTGCTCTCCAGTAAAGGGAACATCCTTCTACTCTGTGTGCAGGGGATGCCCACCAGCGCCTGGGCCAGACTAAGCTCATCATTGAGGAAGCTAACAAGACGACAATGGCCGTCCAACAGGTCACCACACCGATGGCTAACAACCTCAGCAACTGGTCACAGAACCTTCAGACTTTTGACTCTTCTGCCTACAACACTGCAGTGAACTCCGCTCGGGACGCAGGTACATCTGGTCTACCTGAAGAGCTGGCCGTTAAACTCCACACAGCTTTTGATAAGATACAGTGTGCACCACCCTAGCCATTAGGTTGGGATGCTGTAGAAATTGGTTTATAAAAAGAAATATTTGACCCTGCTCATCTATGTGGTTACCTAGAGTCTAGATTTATCTAGATTCTAGACACATATGTATATACCTACATGAATTATACATAAATTTACAGGTAGGTGCCTTGGTAGAAGTAATACTGTAGTTAAATTGGTGAAGTAGTTTTTTTTTATTATATGACAGCAATTATAATAATAGCAAATATTCTTATTAATGTAAGACTGATCCTTTAGCATAAAAGTTTAATCAAATGTTAGAGTAAATAACTTCAGCAAAATATTGTCTTGCTTTAGAAGAAAAAAATCTAGCAAATGGTATTGATCTCGCTAACTCGTATTCCTATTCTGCTTGTTTGAGTGAATCAGATTATTACCAACAAATGCCAACTATGTGTCTTGGCCAATTCATATATACCATTTTGTAACAATGGAAAAGGTATCTATTAATGTCTACCTAATGTAGTTTGGTATATGTAGTTTAAAATCACGTAATAACAGGGAATTTCTTTTTCCATGCTCACATTTCATTCATAATCTCTTGGATATCACTGTCTACCACTGTCATGACAAATCGTGACTGGGATTGTTAGTCATTCTCTACAAACCGATCTCCAGAGCAGCTTTACAGAACACCTCTGAATTCAAAAGAGTTACTAATCCATAGCTGATATTTCTGGGGGTGGGGGGTTGTTTTTGCATTATTCAGTGTTTGCATTTTTTCTGTGTTTTAAATTTATTTTCATCTTCTTTCACTTGTCCTATCGAGTTCTCTGTCTTAGTTAAGGTTTCTATTGCTACAAAGAGACACCATGACCGAGGCAACTCTTATAAAGGAAAACATTTCATTGGGGCTGGCTTACAGGTTCAGAGGTTCAATCCATTATCATTATGGCAGGAAGCATGGCAGCATCCAGGTAGATTTAGTGCTGGAGAAGGAGCTGATGCTCACCCTGGGTAAAACTCGAGCATAGACCTCAAAGCCCACCCCCACAGTGACGCACTTCCTCCAACAAGGCTACACCTCCTAATAGTGCTACTCCCTCTAGGCCAAGCATCAAACAGATGAGTCTAGGAGGTCCATTCCTATTCAAACCACCATGTTGTCCTAATAGGCTCCAAAGCCAGCACCCATTGAAATTGTCTCAAGCTCCTTCTTTTCTCAAATAGCATTTACAAAGTAAATTAAACAACGCACCGCAATGTAAGAGACTTTAGAGTCTACATGAAGAGTGAGAAGTCTGTGTTATATACCTTTCCATCGGCAGAAAAGTCTTGTTTGCCATGTCCCCTTGCCTGGGTCCTCATCAGAGACTGCAACAATGCTCTCTCTCTCTCTCTCTCTCTCTCTCTCTCTCTCTCTCTCTCTCTCTGGCAAAGGTAGCTTTGGCTTCATGCTCCTGGTTTCCTCCACCTAACAACATCTCCACCGTAACAGCAGCCGCAGCAGTGTGCACCACTGCGTTTCACCTGTTGTATCAGCCCATATTATAGACAGGTGGGGCCTAAGCTATACGATTAAAGAAACATCCGTATGTTTGCCGTGGAGCCTGCCCTTTAGAATGTGCACTGAAAGTCAGCATGCACCGTGTTCCATTTATAAATCAATATGTGCTCTAAATGTCACAGAAAAGAACAGAATGGATGACGCCTTGAGCTCTCCTATTAATTTCGTAAGGTTAAAAGTGATGTCCACAGATCTACCAGAGGTAATGTTTGCTGAACCTCACCTTGTTTTTAAATTAGAATTAAATATTCGAGTAACCCATCTTCCTTGTTGCAGTGAGAAACCTCACTGAGGTTGTTCCCCGGCTTCTGGGTCAGCTCCGTACTGTGGAGCAGAAGCGGCCTGCAAGCAATGTTTCGGCCAGCATCCAGAGGGTCCGAGAGCTCATCGCTCAGACCAGGAGTGTTGCCAGCAAGGTATGTGGTGAGAGGTGGGGAAAGGACACTGAGTTCCAATCCCTCAGCAGCTCCTGAGGCCTGGCACCTTCCTAATATGCCAGTTACTAGAATCACATGAGAAGCTTTGGAAAGTCAACCTGTAGGGTGTGGTGTCATATGGCTATAGTCCGAGCACTCAGAGGCAGAGGGAAGAAGAAACCACGGCAAGTTCCAGGCCAGCTTCACCTACACCACAAGTACCCAGCCACCGGGCTTCAAGGCCAGATTACATCTCAGGAAACATACAAATAAAGAAACCTTCTTTTTAAAAGGTAAACCAATGAAAGCTCGGCAACTCATCGTCTTTTAAGTCACAGGGTTATCCTAACGTGGAGCCAGAATTAACCACAAAGTTCTAGTCAGAGAAGCACACAGACAACAGAAATCCATTTAAGCTTCGATCAAAAGATTCAACCCAGTGTTAGAATTATTCGTTTTTAATGGCTGTGTTACTGCAGTTCGCATACGGAATAGTCTTGTCCCTCTGTCCCACCTGCAAACTTCCCTGGTACAACACATATTATGTGAAAGTTTTATTGATTGCTCTGCAGACTTAACCAAGGAATCACAAGGGGAAGGAACTAAGCAAAGGTGGGCACCTTAGGCTCTGTTAATGAGGCCACGGAGCAACACCACACCTGGAGCCAGCATTGTCAGAGCAGGTCCCAACCCAATTACCATCCCCATATGCCAAACGAGGACTCGTGTGTGGGCCTCTCTTTAATTTGTTTTTATTGATTTATAGATCAACCTCATTTTTTACAACCAAATAAGAATTGCACCAAACATAGCTAGACATAGGGATACACGCCTTCAATCCTAGCACCCAGGAGGCAAAGGCAGATGGATCTCAGAGTTTGAGCCAGCCTGCTCTACAAAGTAAGTTCCAGGATAGCCAGGGCTACACACAGAAACCCTGTCTTGAGAAGAATTAAAAAGGGAGGAAGAGGAGGAGGAAGATGATGATGGGGAGGGGAGGGGGAGGAGGAAGAAGAGGAGAAAAAGAGGAGGAAGAGGAGGGGGAGGAGGAGAAAGAGGGGCAGAAGGAGGGGAGAAGGAGGAGGAAGAGGGAGAGGAGGAAGAGGGGGAGAAGGAGGAAGAAGATGATGATGATGGTGAGGAGGTTGGGGAGGAGGAAGAAGATGACGATGGGGAGGGGGAGGAAGTGGAGGGGGAGGGAGAGGGGAAGGGGGAGGAAGTGGTGGGGGAGGAGGAGGGGGAGGAAGAGGAGGAAGAGGAGGAGGAAGAGGAAAGGAGGAGGAGGAAGAGGAGGAGGAGAAGGAGGAGGAAGAGGAGGAGGAGGAGAAGGAGGAGGAGGAAGAGGAGGAGGAGGAAGAGGAGGAGGAGGAAGAGAAGGAGGAAGAAGAGAAGGAGGAAGAGGCAATCATACTAAACCAAACATACATCTAGGGACTGGTAGAAACAAGACTAAGAAATTAGTTGTTGTCTAGCACTGTGGATTATTCTTGGTAATTACATGTGACTTTCAAGCATTGTGTAAGAAAGGCTGCTGCCTTATGAATTATCTTATTTGGATAGCTCTGTGAATATTTCATGACTTATTATCTTTAAAATACATCAAGAAATGACATTTTAAACTGAGGGTAGTGGCGCATGCCTGTAATCCCAGAATTTTGGGGGTAAAGACAGAGAATTGTGGGTTTAAAGCCATCCTGAATGCGTAAGAAGTTTCTAGGACAATACAGTGAGACTGTGTAAAATACAGTGAGGAAAATAAGAGTCATCTTAAAAAATGCAGTTTTTGTTATTGTTTTCTTGGTGATATTATTCAATATACTTTATATTGAGTTATAACACTGGAGTCCTGGTCACACAGCAAAGGTCATTTTCTAAAGACAGACTACCCAGCCATTGGGCTCTCACTCAGCTCCAAAGGGAGACGGTTTCTCAGTTCTACAGGTAGGGTCCAGTCCCACACACTGCTTAATTGGTTGTTGGGATACATGGATCTCTACTCAACAAACGGGAGACAGCTGTGCCCCAAGCACTGGGGAATAGACCCTCAAGCTATGTGACTGTACACATCAGCCCAATCAATATTAGCTGATGTAAATACACCTAATCATTCAGAAAGGTTCGTATAGACAGCGTGGGTATACATGTTGTCAAACGCCCTAAAAAATCCTTCACGAATCTAATCAGTTCCTGGTGTCATCTTGGGCCTCTAAGAACTGTGCTGAGAAGGTGCTTTGCCTTTCTGAGAAGCATCATAGGAAATGGCTTAAGAAACTTCTTAATACAAGTCTTACAAGGCGAGAGCCAGGGGCTGGAAGGTGCCTTACAGCTTCCGACTTCTTCTCACCGCCTGTCTATTACGTCATTTTCCAGAAGAATATTAAGTGGGTAACGTAGGACTGCTCTTATTACAACCTTGGGGAGAAAGTTCCAGCAGCTTAAGTTCCCAGGATGCATTTCACTTCTCCCAAACGATTAATTCTTCTATGCATTGTAGATTCATTATAAATTGCCAACGTCACGACCAGCCAAGTGTCCCTTCCTCTTGTTTAGTTCGCCAGCCCGAGTGTGTAGAGCCTTATGGAGCTGTGCTTGCCCTTGTCCTTGGTCACTGTTTGCTCTTGTGCTCTCTTAGCCCGTTTTAGCCTAAACCTATTGTGTTGTAATCTGCCCTGAATATTTTCTCGGAGAATACAGAAGTAGATAAAGTTATGGAGGCAAGTAGGGGTTCCTCTGGAATCTCCAGGAGAGCACTCTGCCCCTTTCTTCAAGGCGCTTTCAGCGGAACAACTTTGTGTTTCCAGATCCAGGTTTCCATGATGTTCGATGGCCACTCGGCCGTCGAAGTTCACCCCAAAGTCAGTGTGGATGACCTGAAGGCCTTCACCTCCATCAGCTTGTACATGAAGCCTCCTCCCAAGCCGGCGGAGCCCACTGGGGCCTGGGTAGAAGATCAGTTTGTCCTCTACCTCGGAAGCAAAACCGTAAGAGCATAGCATGGGGATTTGAAGGAGACTGTTCCCTCTGCCTCAAACAAAGCTGTCGAGAAAAGCAAATTCCCACTCTGATAGTAAAGGCCAGAAGTCACTTTAATGGCGGGACACAGCTGTGGTCGAAGGGCAAGAGATCCTGGGGGGCTGGGGCATATTTCTGGCACTGCTGTCTGGCAGCATCCCATTACTTATATGAATGAATCTAAACAAAGCATTCGAAGGCTTTTGGAATAACTGTAGCCTTCGTTCGTGGATGCTGAATCCTGTTTAAAGATGCATAGGGACTGGTTTTGTCAAGGTATGTGATGCCTCTGTTAGCCTGACAATGCTGGCACAGTCCTGGCAGCCATCAATCAGTACTGCCATTCCCATGATCCTTCAGTAGTTTCCCCCTCTCCTCACCCCTCCCACCAATGCAGTACGCACTCGGAGGTAGATAGCACAGGGATAGCACATGCCAGTTGTAAACTCAGGGAGGGTGGAAATGGAGAACAGATGCCAGTCTAGCAGCAGCTGGAAGTGGTCGTTTGGGCCGGAAGTTGACTGTACCCAGCAACTCATAGGACCCATGATTGTGCTTTCCAGAAATAAAAACAGATGATACCACTTGTGTGTGTTATTACTTGATGATTTTATCACTTATCTTACTAAGTGACTTCTTGACATCTCAGGCCAAAAAAGAGTACATGGGTCTGGCAATCAAAAATGATAACCTGGTCTACGTTTACAATTTGGGGACCAAAGATGTGGAGATTCTCCTGGATTCCAAGCCCGTGAGCTCCTGGCCTGCTTACTTTAGTATTGTCAAGATTGAGAGGTACGGTGACTCCGTGGCAAATGGCTTTCTGAACGCGCGTGCGCGCGCACACACACACACACAGACACACCACACACACACACACACACACACACACTTCTTGTGGATGTCGTAAGTGCCTTTTTCTTTTCCATCTCACTCCTTTTCTTCGCTATTATTATATTTCTTCCCAAACACCTGAGTGAGATAAAAGAAAAAAATACTAGAAAAAAAAAAAAAAAGAGAAAGGTCCTTTCTAAATAGCAACCTGATTACTAGATCATTTTACCTTTCTGTAAGTTAATATTTAAAAGTAGGATGTCGGCTTTTCTACTTTTCTTCTGTAATTAATATTTCTGTATGTGCACAGCAATACGATACATTCGAATAGCCTGGTATTTTTGATGAAGTGACGTTCACATTTTGACACAATAAAAGTATTTTCTGGGGAGGTGGAAGGGAGTTGGGGGGAGCACCCTCATAGAAGTGGGGACGGGGTTGGGATAGGGGGTTTTGAGAGGAAAGGAGAAAGCATTTGAAATATAAATAAAGAAAATATCCAATAAAAGAAAAAAATTTTTTAAAAAGTATTTTCTGCAAACTGTCCAAGATGATGTAAGTGACAAGCCTTTCTCTCACCAGGGTAGGGAAACATGGAAAGGTGTTCTTGACAGTCCCCAGTCTCAGCAGCACAGCAGAAGAAAAGTTTATTAAGAAGGGGGAGTTTGCAGGAGACGACTCCTTGCTGGATCTGACCCCTGAGGATACTGTGTTTTACGTTGGCGGGGTTCCTGCAAACTTCAAGGTGAGCTGGAGAGCTTCATCTGGCTCAGTGAAGGCCTGAGGTAGTTCTTTAACAAATCCATGACCCCAAAATGAAGGAGGAAGGGAAGTCAGCTACCACGGTAAGAGCTCAGTTCAATGGGTGGTAGAAATCTGGACCAGAATCTATAAGTCTGCTGCCCCAACCTGGTCCCTACTACACACATTTTCAATGTCGGGTGTTTGCAGGTTGCAGCTAACACTTGAGGATTAATTAATGACATTTTGATAATGTAAAGGTGATGAATATTACTCCAGGAAAGAATTGGTATTATCTAGAACAAGAATGTTTGTACTGGGTTGGATCTAGATTTCAGGGTTGCACGCGGGATCTAGATTTCAGGGTTGCACGCGGCAGTTTCAAACGCCGTTACCTAAAATGTATAGGCATGGTTAAAACACGAAATGAGAAAAGGTAAGACCCAGGGGAGAACATGAGACCTCCCAGAGTGGGTGAAGGGAAGCCCGAGAAAGTGAGAGGTCAGTCTCAGGCCTTCCACTCCAGGACTGTTGCTTACAGTCCTGAGCGCATTGTTGACCCTCTCTTGAGAGTTATTCTGTTTCTATGAGGTGAGGAATACCCATCTCACAGAATTGGTATGACAGCCGGTTTCATTGTGAACTTGTCATTAAGGTTATGTAGTATATCTAGTCCATACTCAGTAAATACCAGTTCTCCAGGAAGACATGTTATCTGCTTATCTAAGTCATCTGCCGTACCGAGACCAACTCCAGTGTAGAAAGATGCTTGTATCAGAGGGCCCAGAGTGGGTCCCCTCTGATCCACTGTCAGCTTCGTTCTCCGTTCTGCCACTTCTGCACGAGACATGACCATGGACTGATTGGTTTTATCTCCCTGCCGTACAGCTCCCGGCCAGCTTAAACCTGCCCAGCTACTCAGGCTGCCTGGAGCTGGCCACTCTGAATAATGATGTAATCAGCCTGTACAACTTCAAGCACATCTACAACATGGACCCAGCTAAGTCGGTGCCCTGTGCCAGGTGAGCGACAGTTCAGAGCTCAGAGCCTTTGACATCTAGGCACAGGCAGCGGACGGGCCAAGTGTGAGAGCAGACGGGCCAAATGTGAGGCAGTGCACTGGTTCTTAAAGTCTTCTTTGGGAAAAGGATGTGTAAGGTTGTGTAAGTGCCAGGCCTGCAATACATGCCTTTTCCTCTGCCATAGGTGAACATACACAGCAATATATATATATATATATATATATATATATATATATATATATATATGTGTGTGTGTGTGTGTGTGTGTGTATACACATATTGCATATATATTGTATATATATAGTACAGATAGATACTATATATACATATTATATATGATATATGTACAATGTATATGTGTAGATATATTTTATAGTTTATGTATATGTATAATATATATTATACATGGTGTATATATATAATATAGTATAGCTATGTATGTATATATGTATGTACATATATATGTATATGTGTGTATATATGTATATATGAGATATATAGTATGGATATACATATATCCATATGCATAGACATATATGTATGTGTTCTATATATTTGATTTAGGATTCTAAGATCAGAGGTTTCCAGGAGACTTCAACTATCCTAGTACGTAGGGTGAAGGGGAAACTCATTTAAAATAGACCATTTGATTTATTTCTATCCATCCGTCACTTGCATGCCATCAGGACAGTGGACGATGTTCTGAAATTAGGTTCCAGGGTCTGTCTCACCTGGAAAGCAAACCAAACCTGTAACATGCATGGGACCCTGTGTTCTGTTCCAGGGATAAACTGGCTTTCACTCAGAGCAGGGCTGCCAGCTACTTCTTCGATGGCTCCAGTTACGCTGTGGTGAGGGATATCACCAGGAGAGGGAAATTTGGCCAGGTGACTCGCTTTGACATAGAGATTCGAACACCAGCTGACAATGGCCTCGTGCTCCTGATGGTCAATGGAGTAAGTAACAGGAAGTCCTATGTATTCCCCTGCCCTTCGTTTGCGTTCTGCTACTCCCTTCCCCAGGGTATGTCATGCCATCAAAATGAATACCTAGTTTAGAAAGCAAAATTGGATTTATTTTTCTCCAAGAAAATTATGACAGCATTAAGTAAGAGCAATTCTGAGATGCACTTATCCACACTTCAACTTGTATATATAATAAAATTATTGTTAAATATGCAATATATTAATATACCCTTTTATAATTTTTTAAAAACTTGAAAAAGTTCACCATCAAGATATATTAAGATGTTTTCCTTATAAGTCATATACATTTGGCAAATACAGACATAAATATATCATGAAATATTCAAAAGTCACAATAAAACAATAAACAATATTAAATAGAAATTTAAATATAAATATTTAATTAAAATGAAATTAATTCTCATTTACTAAGAAAACCTTATAAAAAACTTTGAATTCACTAAGAATGCTTTATTATCAATAATAGCAATGTTAGTGAGAGTAGTTTAATAAAATGCGATTTTTTTTTAATAATTTTTCAACTCTTTGCAATATAGTGATTCCAGAATGACATCCTAAATCCAATTTCAACTGTTTAATTTCACACTTCACCTGGCTCAGGTAACCTTTGCTATTTGGCTGGTCCATTTTCTCCCCTGAAGTCAGTTCTTCAGAGCAAATTAGATATTATATTATCTTTTAAACTTTAATAAAATTGTTCCAAGCCACTACTCATCTTCTTCGAAAGATTTCTAAATAGGTTAGCAATCTTTTCTCACACACGAAAAAATGGGAGTGTAGTTATGACTTGATACTGTGACCAGAGACTGAGAATTTTCACACGATCTGATCACAAGGTGGACACCACCATTTGACTCTGCTAGGACTTCCTGTGGAGATATAAAAGGGCTGACACTGGAAATTGATATGTATTTTATGGTTGGAAAAAATAGTGCTGATGGAGAATTGTTTGCAAAAACCTTAACAACTGATGGGATTTTACTGTGATCTCTCCTCCTGTGCACAAATCAAACCTCAGTTGTCTTTGTCCACCTCCTATAACCACTCTCTGCTCCCTCCTCTCCCGCTCCCTAGAATCCGACAGCTCTAAGACAAGAGGTTTGGGGAGATAGAACATTGTTTCATTGCCAAAATCATTTAACAAAAGAAAAATGTCCTCAAAATATTTTCAAACAATCTTTTATCAACACTAAAACTTCCAGGGGTGGGGGGAGTTGGGGGAGGGGCATAGAGAGAGAGAACATGCGTCTTTCTCGTCCACTGGTGTAATTCCCTTCGTTGTGAGGCAATGTATCAACTGTGTTTCCTGACACGGCTAGGTCCCATGCTCCTGAAAGACATTTGTCAGCACATATAAACTTCAACAGTTTAAAATAACTCGTTCCATAACCAAAACTGTGCCTTTTAAGTTGACAGCATTGCCAAGACTTCCCAGGAAGTAACCAGCAGGCACCTACCTGTCCCACAGCACATCCATATTACTCTGCATCCCAATACAAAATGGCTGTCATCTCTCCAATAACCTCCAACAGATAGGCCCAAAGAGGGCACCCTGAGCCCTTCAAGTGTAGAACTCCATTCAGGAAGTCTCATCAGCTATGTGAAAGCTATAAAAGTCTGCAGATGAAGGCCCAGGGTCAATAATCTATATCAAAGATCACTTTCTATATTTCAGTTTTCTTGGTGGGGGAGATCATGCTCCCCCCCCCACCCCCCAACATGGTGTTCCTCTCTCTGTAGCCCTGGCGGACCTAGAGCTCATTCTATAGACCAGGCTAGCCAAGAACTCAGAAATCTGCCTGCCTCTGGGAAGAAGGCGTGTGCCGGCACTGCCTGGCTACTTCGGATTGTTTTGATGAGCATAAATAAAAATTAAAACATTTTCCCCGCCCCAGGGATTATTCCCTATGCCAAGGTACCTGCAAACTCCGTTCAGGATGTCTACACTTTGTGTAAAATGAAGACTTTCCCATGCTCGTTTATTTTTCAAATCCATTTCATTCCTGTGTCTATGTTCTGGAATGAAGAAGTGCAGCCAGCAAGTGATTTGCCCGCTGCCAGGTTATTTCTGCTCTTTCACGTCACCTGCCCTAAGTGCGTTCCAACTCCATCTGCATTTATGCAAACCCAGTGGCTCAGAGTAGTACAGGAATGGCCTTCTTTATCCGAGATCCGTATCTGTTGGCCTATTGCAGGAGCTGTGTAGCCTGTCTTGAAACAATTTTTCATTGTTGCCAATTTTCATCTTTGAGCGAATTTAGTGGCATCCCAGGGGCTATCATATTTTCAAAGGTTGTTTAACAACGGGGCAGTTGGAAAAGCCTGGCATACTCTCCTTTGTCTTGAAGAATCGACGGCCAATAGTGTGGACCCAGTACTCCATGCAGTGGTTTGTCACCTAAAAACAAGAGGATAGGCATTTTAAATTTTATGAAAGTATGAATGCTTTTATTAATATATGAGAAATACGTTTTGACTTTCCCAAGACAGGGTCTCTCTGTGTAGCCCTGGCTGTCCTGGAACTCACTCTGTAGACCAGGCTGGCCTTGACCTCACAGAGATCTGCCTGCCTCTGCCTCCTGAGTGCTGGGATTAAAGGTGTGCGCCACCATGATCTGGCTAATGAACATTCTTACTTTAATAGGACTTTTAACTTTTACTTTAATAAGACTTTCATGGGGTTGGGGATTTAGCTCAGTGGTAGAACGCTTGCCTAGCAAGCGCAAGGCCCTGGGTTCGGTCCCCAGCTCCGGAAAAAAAAAAAAAAAAAGAAAAAAGAAAAAAAGAAAGACTCTCATTAGGCTCCTTCAATCTTCAAAGAATTCCATTAGTAAAGAATTATAATAGCTCTCGAATTCAGCTAAATTTGGTTCTCCGTTCACGTCAGCGGCTGCGCCCATCTTACGGTTACTTCCTCTCTGCAGAGTATGTTTTTCAGCCTGGAAATGCGCAATGGCTACCTGCATGTGTTCTACGACTTTGGATTCAGCAACGGACCCGTGCATCTTGAAGACACATTGAAAAAGGCCCAGATCAACGATGCGAAATACCATGAGGTGCGTCGGGCGGGCTTGGGTTCTGACACTTGGATCTATGTATGTGACCCGGTGACCTAATGCAGTAGTGGGGTAGTAAACCAAATCCGTTCACATCCAAGAGCAACTGATGTACCCCCATAGATTCTACCCACGGAACACCCGTGTTGACATCTCTATCCAAAAAGCTACTAGAACGTCTCTTCTCACCAAAGGGGACTCATTGACCGAAAGTCTTGTTAATCTTGAATGTCTTGATTACAATAGAAGACCTATAAAAATTCTGTATATATGTTGAACATTACAAAGATCCCATACACCTTGAGTCCCATTCATATAAGGAGGTTATGTAAGTAAATAAAGAATTTTCTCTTGAACTTTTTTCTCTAGATTTTTCTCATGAAGAAGATCCCAAAAGTACCCTTCACCCACACCAACAACTAAATATATAGTTAATAAGCCATATATCGGAAGTAATATCTTTTAAATTGAGCCCAAATGCAGTGACTAGCCGGCTACATTTCCCTTTCCGGTTCAATGCCCAGAGGCTTTCGAAGGATGGCTTTCAATAATTAAAGAACTTAATTGTTTGTCTGCAGACTCAATACAACTAGTCAGTGTCTTTTAAATACTTCAGTACTTACTTATGCAAATCTAGTAATTCACAATAACCTAGAAAGGTTTCTAAAACCTGACACCTCGGTAGCACGCACTCTACAATCCAGAACGTCTCTGCTTAGGCATAAAGCGTATGTCCATGCTGCCCGGTGCTGGGGCGGGGGGGGGGATGGAGAATGAGTTGTCCTATGGAGAAAGCTCTTGTTGTGGTGGAGGAATACATTTTAGAGGCTAAACAACACAATGCCATTACAAATACCAATAATTAGAATTTGTAGTTCAGCGGTGGAGCACTGTCCTCGCAAGTGTCAGGCTTCCTGCTTTTAAACCCTTGTGCAGGTAGAGTGACACATATTCGTGTACCCATGAGACCTGGGTTACAGTCCCAGCAACATGAAAGAAAAGTATTTTTTATCAGGAGGTTAGAGCTGATGTTATATGTGTTTAGATAGACAGACAGACAGATAGATACCACAAGGGGGTGCAATGAAGTGATGAAACTTAAAAGAAATATTAGATATTGTTAACTTGATTGGGCTAATAATATAACGAATATTTTCAAATGCCCAAACAAATTATATAATCTGTTTAAATATGTGCAGTTCTATAATCAGTGATGCCTTAATGATATATGCTTATAAGTTCTTTATACATCCCCTCAGAAGACTCAGGAGAAAACTTTAAAAACAGGATAGAAAACTGTAGCTTAGGCTACTTCCTTTCCCAGAAAAGAGGGTTGGGGATTTAGCTCAGTGGTAGAGCACTTGCCTAGCAAGTGCAAGGCCCTGGGTTCGGTCCCCAGCTCCGGAAAAAAAAAAAAAGGCACAAGAATCATATAGATGCAGACAATACGTTGGCACATAAAACGGGAAGCCATGATTTGTATATGCAAAGGTGTTCCCCCAGGAAATGTAAACTATGAGTTTACATTATATAAAAACCATAGCTTTCATACCAGTGAGTAAAAAAGGAAACTCTATCCCCTACCTTGTGAATAAAGAACACAGGTGGTTGTAACCAAGGTAGTTAAAATACATTTCATCTTTCTATAAACAAACAAAAGAATCAACTGTTAACCTAACTTACAATACGTCACTTCTCTCAGATCTCAATCATTTACCACAATGACAAGAAAATGATTTTGGTGGTGGACAGACGGCATGTTAAGAGCACAGACAATGAGAAGAAGAAGATACCATTCACAGACATCTACATTGGAGGTGCGCCCCAAGAAGTCTTACAGTCCAGGTAAAGCCTTGTGAATATATAGCTTTTCACTGCTAATGATAAGATAAAACTAAAATTTAAAAAATTAGAATAGGGACAAAAGCAACCAAACATCAAAAAGAGCCAAAGAAAAGGCAGGAGAAACATATAGATGCAGACAATATGTTGGCGCATAAAACGGGAAACCATGATTTGTATACACAAAGGATCTGTAAGGTTTTTAAAAAACAAAACAACAGTGCTCTGACGACATTATGAGACAAAGATGTTGTTGTGTTGGTCACTTACTGCTGAGAATGGGACCTACCCTAAAGAGTGGTTTGTCTGGGCTGGGTGGTGGTAGCACACAGCCTTAGTCCCAGTACTCGGCAGACAGAGGCAGAGGCAGGCTGATCTCTAAGTTTGGGACCATTCTGGTCTACAGAGAGAGTTCCAGGACAGCCAGGGCTATAAAGAGGAACCCTGTCTCAAAGACAGAGAGGGAGGAGAAAGGGAGAGGGGGAGAGGGAGGGAGGGAGGGAGGGAGGGAGGGAGGGAGGGAGGGAGGGAGGGACAGACACAGACACAGAGAGACAGAGAGACAGAGAGACAGAGAGAGACAGAGAGAGCTTTGTTTCTTCAGTAAGAATCCCTTGAAGAAAACTAATTTTTCATTTGCAGGTAGCTGTCAATTGAAGAAGCTTCTGGGTTAGGGATAGGGATGTCTGTCCACTTCTCCCTTCAGCTCTAGGACCCCATCTGGTGCAGACCTGCACAGGCCCTGAGGTCCAGCCATCTGACATTCTCTAGGGCTTGCCTCTAGCTTTCCTTGATTAGAATATGCTACAAATAAGGCCAACCCCATCAGAAGATCTCTGAAAGCCTGAGGTCAAATCCTATCTTGGAATTTATTATGTAAGAAAACAAGTTTCTTTCCAATTTCTATGAAATTGCCAAGAGTATTTTCTATCTGTTGCATATCAACTCGGTCTCAAGAATTTATTTAAAAAATTGAATGCTGACATTCATAAATATATAATAATATATATATCATTTGATCATTAAAGAAGTAGCAATTGAAAATGGAAGTTAAAAGGTTTTGAAAACTATAAAGTAAGTGAGTTGTTCTGACTTGAAGAAGTTTACTGGGGTTGGGGATTTAGCTCAGTGGTAGAGCACTTGCCTAGCAAACGCAAGGCCCTGGGTTCAGTCCCCAGCTCCGAAAAAAAAAAAGAAAAAGAAAAAGAAAAAATGAAGAAGTTTACTACACATAAAGGTTTGCACTTGTCAAAAAAGCATGAGGATCTAAATGGTTTTAAAGCTACTGAGACTGTGAGTCAGGAGATACCATATATATATATATATATTTACCTATGAGGACTGTTTCCTTTTCCAGGACCCTAAGAGCACATCTTCCCCTAGACATCAACTTTAGGGGATGCATGAAGGGTTTCCAGTTCCAAAAGAAAGATTTCAATTTACTGGAGCAGAAAGAAACCTTAGGAGTTGGTTATGGATGCCCAGAGGACTCCCTGGTAAGTACCATTCACTCAAGAGCTTTTTCACAGGTAAACATAATGCTTTCTACAGCTAGATCAGCCCTTTCTGCTTCTCTGGGATCTTTCTGCTGCCAAGAGAAAGAAAACCCATTAAAGCGGAAAGGCTGTGGGACTCACCTGTGCAGCTGCTCCGGTTCCCAGTGGACCTAGCATCCAAAGCCAGGAGAGACTACTTGCATACTGTCGGTCACTCGGGTGTAAGGAATGGGAGTGCTGAAACCCAGCGGCTGTAGGAACAGGGAGAGAAAGCTAATGCACCTGAACTCCAGCAAAAACAACCGAAACACGAACTTCTTGCAAAGCAGGCATGGGTCTTTGCATATGAAAACTCACATACATGCCCCATAATTACCAAAAATAAACACTATGTTTACCTTTTTTCCACACAGATCTCTCGCAGAGCATATTTCAACGGGCAAAGTTTTATTGCTTCAACTCAGAAAATATCTTTCTTCGATGGCTTCGAAGGAGGCTTCAATTTCCGAACGTTACAGCCAAATGGGTTACTGTTCTACTATGCCTCTGGGGTAAGTACTTGCTTTCCTCTGAGGAAACTCTGTGTAGCTGGTTTTTTGTTTTTCTATCAAAAACAAGTTTTAGGCATGATAAAAGTAAATTTTGATTCGAATATGACTCGCAGACACACAGACTATAAGATGCTAAATATGCTATATAAATATTTTAAATATAATACCTTTTTAATTCTTGAGAATTTTATACAATGTATCTGATCATATTCAAACACATACACACAAATGGCCATATGTATGTATGTATGCATGCATGCACGTATGTATGTATGTATGTGTATATATCTCTACATATAGATAGATATAGATATAGATATAGATATAGATATAGATATAGATATAGATATAGATATAGATATAGATATAGATATATAGATCTTGAGTCCAAATCCATTTTTGGTTGTGCATTCCACTAAACTTACACTATGCACACTTTGACTAGTTCTGAACCCTGAGCTCACTGCTATCCATTGCACAAAGAAACTCCTTGGATCGTATCTGAGAACTTCGCTCATCTTGGGTTAGAGATAAGAATTCAGAGTGCAGTTAGACACTATGTCTGTCTAGCAGAGTGATAGAGTAGGTTCATCCCTGAGGCCTGGGAGCTCCCCAACCATAGATCGTTGGCTAGATTGACAGTACCAGACATGTGGTTCCTTCCATAGAGCAGGCCTTAAGCCCCGAGAAGTTGATCACCTCTGTAGCATTCATGCCGCTATTACAATCACAGACATATCTTGGCCTGAAATTCAGTCCTGCCCCTCGGGAGTTGATGGGCAGAAAGGAGCCTGTAGACTCACCTGTGGAAAATTATGTCTTCATTTTCTCTAATTGAAAGAACACTGTCTCCTATTTTTAATATCGCAATGAACCACGGTAGTATTAGGAGTATTTCTGACTCTTGTCACTGAACTAAGTCACAAATACTTTCCATGTTATCGTTGGCGCAGGCACTTGACAGGATCACGTCTGCTCATTTCTACTAGTTGTGAAATGTGGAGGCCGTCAGGTCTACTGGGTCTTTTACTTAACGCCTTCACAAAGAAGACTAGTACTCTGTCTCACAAATTCCATTTTGCTATGTTGAGAGCAATATTTCGATGTACTAGATCACCTTCCTCTTCCTGTTATGTCTTTGTCCTAAGCATCTTGGACTATTGATTTATGAAGAAAAGCTCACACATCCACAGCCTGCCAGAAGCATCAATGGCAGCATAATGACCTCTAAGCATAAGAACAAAGACGCTCATGGTTTAACTTCTAAGTTAGAGACGTTACATGCTTCCTTGCATTTGAATTTACGACACAATACCCAACTCAGCTTACAAAACTTACATCAAAACTAAAGAGCTGGGCGTGTGGCTCAGGGGTAGCGAGCTGGTCTGACATGTTCAAAACCCGCGGTCCGTCTTCGTTCCCACGAAGACAAATAAGATCTGTAGAGGTCTGACAAAGCTAAGATTCAGCTGATGTAGCTCTCTCTATCCTACGATTTTTTTTAAAGATTTATTTATTTATTTATTATATATAAGTACACTGTCGCTGTCCTCACACACACCAGAAGAGGACATCAGATCTCATTACAGATGGTTGTGAGCCACCATGTGGTTGCTGGGATTTGAACTCAGGACCTCAGGAAGAGCAGTCGGTGCTCTTAACCGCTGAGCCATCTCTCCAGCCCGATACTACGATTTTTGAAAGCAAATTTTGCTTCTTACGCTAACCTGTAATCTGTCACCTCCTGGAAATTCATTTCTTTTGTATGTGTATGTTGGGATTTTGAACACGGGCTTGTACACACGTGTGCTTGTGCATGTGGAGGCCCAAGGGCAACCTCAGGTGTCATTCTTCCCCAAATGCCATCCACCTTGGACTTGTTTTGTTTTTGAGAAGGAGTCTTTCACTGGCAAAGTGGCCAGTGAGCCCTAGAAATCTACAGTCCCTGCCTCCCTAGTGCTGGGATTACAGGTGTGTACTGCAGTGCCCAGCTTCTGCATGGGTTCTAGAGAGCAAGTGGGGTCCTCATACCTGTTCTACAACCATTTTTTCCTCCTAGCCCTGTTATTTTTTTATTTCCAATGTAATTTAAGTCAAAAGCATCTATGACAAATAACAGAAAGCATTTTGTAGAACTTTTGCCCCAAATCTTGCCTCAGATTTCCCTGGTTCGTTAGATAATTTTCTTTCACAAACAGTAGACTGGGTCTATATGCAGTTCACAGGGTTTGTAGACTGAGCGCTGGCTTCAGAAGTTGATGTGCACGTAAGGAAAGGAAAACATTATGATCATCTGCTGATGCTTTAGAGCACACAGTAAGCAAATTCAGAAAAGACGTAATTCTGCTTCCTGAACGTTCTCTTCAGTCTTAATATATCAAAGAAGAGAAGCAACTTTTAAAAAACATAACAGTGAATTAACTCCAGTCTCCTCATCTAACTACATCCTCCTGGAGGCTGAAATACTGTCTTTCAGAGGTATCCCATGACAGTGATATGGTAGGAGTGCTTAGGTAAGGGAAGTCATTGAGACTAAGCCATCTCTTGGGAGGGCAAAACCACCAAAGGCTTTCAGTTCAAAATATGGATGCATCTTTCTTTTCCATTGAAGTATATGAAAGAAAGGAGAGAGAGAGAGAGAGAGACAGAGAAAGATTGTGTATGTGTACAAGAATATCCATGCCATGTGTAGTGGCCAAAGCACAACTCTTAGACATCGCTTCTCACCTTCTTCCTTGTTTTGAGGCAGCAGGCACTCTCTTGGATTTGCCACTTCCGTGGTTACTTCAGGCTAGCTGGCAGGCTTGCACCCTCTCACCTGTGTGTCCTGTCTTACCATAGCAATGCTGTCTTACAGACGCATTACTGGACCTAGTTTTTACATGGATTCTGGGGTTCTGAATTTAGTTCGCCAGGCTTTCAGAGCAAGCGTGTTTACCTGCTAAGCCACCTCCCCAGTCCTGAACACATCTATTTCTATAAGCAGCACTAACATGGGCAAAGGTGTTTAGTTGTTGTTGCTAGTCACTGAAATTATTCCACCGGCAAATTTTCTGCACACTGTGTATTCCTTAAGCAATGCCATGGAGTGAACTTTGAAAGCACATCTAGTTTTTATTCCTACTTAAACACCTGCGCTTGTGTTTCAGTCCGACGATGTGTTTTCCATTTCCCTGGACAATGGCACTGTCGTCATGGATGTAAAGGGCATCAAGGTAAAGTCAGCAGACAAGCAGTACCATGATGGGCTGTCCCACTTCGTCGTCACCACCGTCTCAGCCACAAGGTACTGCCCCCTCGCTTCCTGTACTTCCCCCAAGGATCTGGTTTGCAGGGCGTGCTTCTGACACAGTGCGGCTGTGGTTCCTAGGCTACATTGTTGCTTCTCTAGTGCTCCAAAGAGAGATGGAAGGAACCGCTCCTTACCTCCTTCTCAAAAGGATGCTACTCATTTTCAAGCGATACCAATAAGCCATCCTAGAGTTGTTTAACAAACTCAGACTCTTGGGCAGGGATGGGATGTTGCAAATAGAAAAGTTTCAGCAAATCCAAGTTTGTTTAGATTTTAAACCTAAAGAGTAAAGGATGTTACATTTATGACAGTATTTTAAAACTCTAACTTCATCTATATATATATACATATATATATATATATATGTATATATGTATAACTAAATTTCTTTCTCCTAAAACAAAATGTTTTGAAATGATAAACCTCTTTTGAAGACTGATGCTGCCCAGTCTCCTTGTGTGGAAACATCCTGTTCAAAGTAAATGCCAGTACAATTTCTCTAGACTCTGCTTCTAACGATTAGCCACCCAGTGTGCTGTGCACTGAAACTAGCCTCCCAGAAATGGGATGGCTGCCAGAGGTGTGCTCTGGTTTATCCACTAAGAAAATACTTGCATGGAGACTTAGATTCCAACCTCACTTTAGAGAGCCCTTCTTGCAGACCCGAATATTCAGCCATTTCCTCCTGGACCTCCTGAGAAATCTGTCTTTCCAATAAGATATTTCATTTTGACCCTGTGAGGAAACCTGCCTGTTCGGTTGAAAAGGGGCGTTCGGGGAAACGTGCTGTGTGGACAGACCCTTTCCTTTGCAGGTATGAACTAGTAGTAGACAAAAGCCGACTTGGGAGTAAGAATCCTACGAAAGGGAAGGCAGAGCCGACGCAAACAACCGAGAAGAAGTTCTACTTCGGTGGCTCGCCCATCAGCCCTCAGTATGCTAATTTCACTGGATGTATAAGCAATGCCTACTTTACCAGGTACGCGTTGTTCTTTATTGGTGAATGCGCCCGATTGATAATGGCCAATACAGTAGTGAAATGTTTACATCACCAAAACTGATGAGCACATCATTTATAATCCTTAACAGACAGTAATTAAAAGTTTGCATGCTTGAGCAACTGATATGCATGGGTTTGTAAGTGCCTTGCTCTTTAATTCCCGTACTGCTGTGGCTAAGGAAGACTTCATTTCTTCAGCTGCAAAACGCAGAAAACAAGTGCGCCTGCTCAGTGGGTTTGTCGTAGAAATCTGTGAGAAGGTACTTGCACAGTCTCTGGTATATAACAAGCTGTAAATATAAGATAGGATTACTTTGTACTGGTTATTAATAGTAAACTCCAGATAAGCATACCAAAGTCCTTGCTTAAAATGTAAGACTAAGCTCTTAATTTAATACAAAGCCACTGATCTAGGTCCTTAAGAGACAGTAGAGACTCGAAGGATGCAGACCATGCAAGAAACAGACTGAACACAGACTAGGAGACCCAGGCATGGTCCTAGCCATCCAGGGTCAGTCAGAATGTGGAATGCCAGAACGTAGTGTTAGCTGACTGAATGATGACTGTAGGACTCTTGGTAAGACAGGTAAGGCTTTATCACACGAACACTTGCTGATGCGCATGCACATGCATACACATGCACACGTGTGCACACACATGCACACGCACACATACACACCTATAGAGACACACACACGCACACATACACACACAGACACACACACATGCATGCACACATATACACACACATACACACACACATGCACACACACACACAGACATACACACACACAGACACACGCACACAGACACACGCACACACAGGCACACATATACACACACAGACACACACACACACACATGTACACGCACACACACGCGCACACACATGCACACACACACATATTTTTATCACCACAGATTCTTGCCATAGTTTTCCTAATATAATTACACACAGCACTTCAGGATGTTTCTTTCCTCTTACGAACAGGTTGGATAGAGATGTGGAAGTTGAAGATTTCCAGCGGTATTCTGAAAAGGTGCACACTTCACTCTATGAGTGTCCCATCGAGTCGTCACCTCTGTTTCTCCTTCACAAAAAAGGAAAGAATTCCTCAAAGCCTAAAACAAACAAACAGGTAAACAAACGCTAACACCATGCAGAATTCAACGTTGCCTTTGTGCTCAGACGCCCCAGCTGTGTTGCACCAAAGACTGCTCTCAGGAGCAGAGTTGGCCATTCAGTCCTACTCCTAATGGCCTTTTATTAATGGCGGTCAAGACAGTCCTACTGTGTGTGTGTGTGTGTGTGTGTGTGTTTTTTAATGTTTAGCACTATATCTATATAATCAGTAATATATATAATGCATATAAAATATATGTATGTTATATAAATTATGTTATATGTTATTTTATATTGTATATAAATTATATATTAGTTATATATGTTTTGTATCATATATAATATACAATGTAATAAATTATCCATATTTATAATTTATCTATATATAGATAAATAATGCATATGGTCTATATGATATATAAATATATAAATAATATATGGTCTATATTTAAATATATAATATAATCTATGGATTATATATAATATATTATATATTAATTGATTTTATTATACATTCTAGTATATAATTAGTTTATATATATAACATATACTATGATTCAGTAATAATTTCAAGCCTTTGTCACAGTCATGAAAATTACTAAAGTTTGTTTTGCTTTCTTAGCCTTTGTGTTCCCCCACCGTCGCGCACGGGTGGATATGTGCTGTCCCTTCATTAAATACTGAGCTGTAAGATGTCATCTCTGACTGCCGTTCTTTCTTAGACACTCATGCACATTATTCCATTCGTTACAAGTGAAAGCCACAGTCCCTTCCGTTCTCAGTCCAATCCTCCCCATCTCCTCCTTGGTGCAGTTGTAACAATGTTATAGCCTTGTTTCTCCACATTGCTTACAAGTTCTTAAATCCAGTAATAAGCTCTCCTCTTTCTATCCCCCACCACCTAACACCTACAGAAGGTACACAGCAACACTGATCTCTTTTATCTCTACCTATACCCACCCAATATTCTATAAATGTTTGCTTAAAATCCAATAAATTATTGCAAGTGAATTTATTCACACTTCTATTTTGCCTCAGAAATAAAGACTAAATAATCATTAAATATTATACACTAGCGCCACAACATTATGTTTTAGCATCAGCAGGGCAATTTGAAGGGCTACACCATAATGTTTAAAATTTATATATGTATGGAACTGTCAAAGAAAAGAATCATATTTTAAAATGCTGTTCTATATTGATTCTGTCACACAGAATTTCTTTATATAGCCTGAAACCAAAAATAATATTTAATATTTTGAAGCTTAACTTTGTTTAAGACTTCTTTATTCCTCGTGTATAAGTGTTCTGCCTGCATGTGTGTCTCTGCACTTTGTGCATGCCTGGTGCCCTAGGAGACCTGAAGGGGGCAGCAGATCCCTCGGAACGGGAGTTAATGACTGCCGTGAGCTGTCCTGTGGGTACTGACAACCAAGCCCAGGTCCTCTGGAGATGCAGCCAGTGCTCTTGACTCCTAACCCGCCTCTCCAGCCCCAATATCTTAACTTATTTACATAGCATATAAAAACGATGCTGTGTGGTTATGTGCCGTGACCTCTAAAGCTGCACTCTCGTGCCCTTTTTCAATCCCAGATGAGAACTTTGGATCTGCTGACATGCTGTGCTGTTATCATCACTGTCCCTTGTTTATGGCAATAGAAGACAAAGTAGGGCTGGAGAGATGGCTCAGTGGTTAAGAACACTGACTGCTCTTCCAGAGGTCCTGAGTTCAAATCCCAGCAACCACATGGTGGCTCACAAGCATCTGTAATGGGATCCAATGCCCTCTTCTGGTGTGTCTGAACACAGCCACATGGTATTCATACATGAAATAAATAAATCTTAAAACTAAAAGGCAAAGTAGCCTGCTATTTCATGAATAGAAACGCACAATTGCCACTTTGTTAATTTTGTATTCTTAGTGAAGGATAAAGGCATGGCATATCAGACTTTATTACCGACTACGGGACTTTTGTCTCTCTGTCTCACTTGTTTTTCCTACAGGGAGAGAAAAGTAAGGACGCACCTTCGTGGGATCCTATTGGTCTGAAGTTTCTGGAACGGAAAGCCTCAAGAGACTCCCACTGCCACCTCTCCAGCAGCCCCAGAGCGATAGAACATGCCTATCAATATGGCGGCACGGCCAACAGCCGCCAAGAGTTTGAACACATACAAGGAGATTTTGGTGAAAAGTAAAGACTGCACTTTCCTTCTAGAAGTTTCATGCCACTCTCCATCCTTGTTTGTCACAGGAAGCCTTGCTCCAATCTTTTCTTTCTGTGTCTTCTTAATCCTGTTGTTTGGTTAGCTGGCTGGCTGATTGGTTGGCTGGTTGGTTCATTGGTTGGCTGGCTGGCTGGTTAGGGTTTTTGTTGTCAAAGTACATACTGAACAATATATGATTCATGCTTTCCAAGAAATTTTGCTCCCACTTTCCCTCCAAATGGCAGGCGCATAGAACGCCGTTCTTGCATTTACCAAGGTTGATCAAGGAAAGTTGTAAATGCCCTATCAGCTGCCTTATTATCACCCTCCCTCCCCACCACACAAATTGCATCCAGATTTTGTGATTGAGAATGCAGCCAAACTTCTAGACACAGAAAACACAAGAGACACAGAAAACGCAAATGCCCTTGTACATTTGTGTCCCCCCAGCCGTCTCAAACCCCACTATGTCTTCACAGATCTCTACTGACTTGATGCTATTAAAGACACATTGTTATAGTGTTTATGTCTCCAGGCCCTTCAACCTTGGAAGCCTCTTACCTGGCAGGCAAAAATCCATGTTTTTGTATTCTTCAAGAAATAGACTTAATATACATATCTTACACATACTTGGAGCTGAAGTTCTAGACTGGTTTCTTTATACACTTATTTCCACCCCCTTCGGTGGCTGTTTTTGACATGTTATATTTGACTGTAGTATAGACTGGCTCTATACACTTCTACTGGGAGAGACCTTTAATCTGTAATATATGTGGTATAACAAACAATATTTCTATGAAATTTTCTCTAGGCATGTTGATTACTCACTGCTGTTTATCCACAGAGATAAGTTAATTTAACGTGTTGGGTTTCAGTGTTTACTAATTTTATCTGGTAGGATCGTCTAGAGCTGTAGTTCTCAACCTGTGGGTCACAACCCCTTTGGGGGGTAAAATGACCCCTTCATAGGGGTCTCCTAAGACCATTAGAAAATACAGATATTTATACTACAATTCATAAAAGTAGCAAAACTACAGATATGGTGTAGCAACAAAATAATTGTATGCTTGGGGGTTGCCACAATAATATAAGGAATTGTTTTCAAGGGTCTCAGCATTAGAAAGGTTGAGAACCAACATACACACATACACACACACACACACACACACACACACACACACATACACACATACACACACACATACACACACATATACACACACACATACACACACACATACACACACACACACACACAGATATTTCCCCACTCACCAGTAAGCTAGGTTCATAATTTTTTAAAATTACTACTTGCTTTCTTTCAAGGATAATCTATGGGAGAAATGAATAGTGAATATGAGTATTATATACTCATATATTATATATTATATTATAAATATATACATCATATATAATATATTATAAATATTATAGTATATATGATATATAATATATCATAATATATATAAAAAGGATTTGTTAGGATGACCTACATACAGGATGTGGTCAGGTTAGTACACCAATGGCTGTGTCCCAACAGAAAGACAAAGACCCCAGCTATTGCCCCACCCATGACCGAGATGTCTCAGCTAGTCTTTGATCTATGTTACTGCCCCAAAGAAGTGGATTCTAATAACTGCAAAAGCAATGCCTCCGCAGCAGGGTAGATGAACTTGCCAGCAAGAGTGAGGGCAAACAAACACAGAACAAAAGCTTCCTTCCTCCATGTCCTGTTATGTCAGCAGCCTGCAGGAGGTGTGGCCCAGATTTATGGTGGTTTCTCTAGCCATAAATCAAGATTTAGGGTGGGTCTTCCCACTTTAAGTAATCTTCCTAGGAAAAAAATCCCTCGTGGTGTGCCCAGGCACTTGGGTTTTAGTTAATTCCAGCCATAGTCAAGTTGACAACCAAAGCTAACCATCACACTAATTTTCAAAGCAAAATACCGTAGGATCCTTAACCAACACAAGACTTTGTTAAATGTATAACAAGCCTGCAGAATGAATAAGGACACACATAGAGTCCTGTGGGCCTGAGACTTCTGGGGCAAAGGATCGAGGGAAGAATTTTCATTTTTGAAGTAACCATGCCTACCCAATAATTCATTAACGCATCATCGGGGACAATTAGAAAGAGGCTGTTTGGGACTAGATAGAATGGCTGTTCTTTCTTAGACTGTATTACTTCGAAAGTTTACTTTGAATTATGACTCTATCTCACTTCACATATGGTTGACTCTTCATTTACCAGATCCCAGTTTGCCATTCGTCTGAAGACCCGTTCCTCACATGGGATGATTTTCTATGTCTCAGACCAAGAAGAGAATGATTTCATGACCCTGTTCTTGGCCCACGGTCGCTTGGTCTTTATGTTTAATGTCGGCCACAAGAAACTGAAGATTAGAAGCCAGGAGAAGTACAGTGATGGGTTGTGGCATGATGTAAGTTGAGTGCAGAGGACAGCGCTGTCAGCAGATAATACCCACTGCCCAGTGGCTTAGCACTGCACTGGTTCTATACCACTGGCCTGGTAGAAAAAGTTGTGTTAAAATTCTGAGGCTGTGCACTCAGAGTTCAATTTCAAATTTTTTTATTTATTTTATTTATTTTATTTATTTTATATTTATTTTCATTTTATTTATTTCTTTACTTAAAATTAATTATTTTATGTATTTGAGCACACAGTAGCTATCTTCAGACACACCAGAAGAGGGCATCGAATCCCATTACAGATGGTTGTGAGCCACCATGTGGGTACTGGGAATTGAACTCAGGACCTCTGGAAGAGCAGTCAGTGCTCTTAACCACTGAGCCATCTCTCCAGCCCATCAATTTCAGGAATTTATTAATTGCTTATTTTAAAAATCTCAAACCGTATTTTTAGATGATCACATGCTAATTGCAATCATTGGGTTTGGAAATGGCTACACAAAGCACCCAGACACTCATCTTCAGTCAATTAGAGATAGTTTATTGAACACCACATCCCAAGACTGACTGACCAATCAGGGACATAATTTAGGCTCAAGAGTTGAACCATGACACCAAGTTAAGGTCCTACAAGTCTTTTTAAGCCTGAGATCTACAAACATCTACGGCAAGTTATTCCAGAATTTAGGGATAGGGGATTTCCTTAGGAACATGTCTTTGTCGTACACTTATCCTGATCCCACTGGTTGGGGTATTCAGCTGGGCAGGGGACTTGTCTTACCTAACATTCATGCCAACCAGGATGTCAGCTACCCATGTACATGTCTTTTTCTACCAAGTAGGATGTCAGTTCCCAGAGAGATAAACTTTACTCAACCCTTCCTCAAAATGGGAGTCTTACTACTTTAAATAGTTTCTTCTATTGGTGCAGGTGTCTCTGTTACGTTGGAGTCCATCCCAAGGGCAGCTTATGAAAGTAAATACCATAAAAGCTTATACACAGGTGCAAGAAGTGGTGCTGGGTGGTTGGTTCCGGTCCAAGCTTTTGTAGGTAACTGTACAAAGCAGTTCTACTGACTTCTATCGCAATTGGTTCCAAGGGCACAGAACATAGCAGAATATGGAATCACCTTGGGCATGAGAAAGCTTCCTAGTAACAGCAGAAACAGCGTAGGAGAAAGTTTCCTTATAATGGCAGGCCCTAGCATTTTACCTAGGCCTTAGCATTCCATCTAGGCCTTAATATTTTACCTGGACCTTAACAGTTAATCATTTCAATCAAAGGCCCAGTGATCAGCATGAGCAAAAATTTGGATTCTCATGGATTTCTAATGAATTACTTTTCCCCACTCACCAGTAAGCTAGGTTCATAATTTTTGACATCTACTACCGACTTCCTTTCAAAAGGTAATCTCTGGGAACTATGAAGCGAGTAAATCACTTGGGAAGACAGGGAATGCTTAAATACTGGAGGTAACCTGTGGGGGCAGGACAAAGAACACACTGTACAAGATGTGTTACAGTTAACTGTAGAACGTGGCTGGTCAACTAGGACGAGCTTGCTAAAGAACCACGCCAAAAATGTAACCTGTGCTCAGAAATGAAACAGATGACTGTAAGTCATTCTATCTGGAGATAAGACAATAGAGGAATACTAATACATGAAATGGAGGAAAAAATAAATGCAAATATATAAAATATATATAAATATATATAATATATATATAAATAAAAATATATAAAAAGCAAGGGGGCCTAGAAACAGACATCTGCTCTAGAACAAAGACTCAAGGAATAAAGTTTCTGACATCCCAAGAGAACCAAAAGCTTACTGAGAGGAAGAGAGTCCAAGATGGGCTCACATTTTTTGGAAACTTTCTGTACCTCCCCAGAGCATTGCAATACCGGGGTTGGCAGAGTGGACAACACAGCCTTCCCCTAGTTTGGGGTCATACCTACAACAAACTACTTTCCTCCTTTCTGTCCAGGTGATATTTATTCGGGAAAAGAGCAGTGGCCGATTGGTCATTGATGGTCTGCGAGTCCTCGAAGAAAGGCTCCCCCCTAGTGACGCTGCCTGGAAAATCAAGGGTCCCATTTATCTGGGAGGAGTGGCTCCCGGAAGGGCTGTGAAAAATGTCCAGGTAAGCCGGCTGTGGCAAGGCTGAGCCACTGACCCCTTGAACCGGAAAAACACTGATTCCCGGTTCTCATTTTACAGAGTAGGAACTTAGTCAAAGTGGAGCAGTTTGACTTCAAAATATATATCCTGGGGTTGGGGATTTAGCTCAGTGGTAGAGCGCTTGCCTAGCAAGCGCAAGGCCCTGGGTTCAGTCCCCAGCTCTGGAAAAAAAAGAAAAGAAAAAAAAATAATATATATATCCTAGACTGTCCTGTAGGATTCCTGCCTGCCCTGGGCATTTTGACTTTTAAAATAGAAATGAGATTTTAAAAAAAAGTTTAATAGGTATAAAATGCCCTGGAATTTACATCTCCAGAGGGGGTTTATTAGTTCTGCAAGTACCTATAATTTTAATAAAAAGCTACAGTAAGACCAGAGAACAACCCATTCTACCATATTACTGACTGGGAAAAATAAAAACCTTCATCTCCTTTCAATTCGGTTCCACTTTTTCTCTTTCTCACAATTTCTAAATACTCACAGAGTGCACATGTAAGTGGGAGAATTCAGAATCTAAGAAACATTTTTGTAAATCAAATTACAGCTAATACCTCTTTTTAAAAGGGTTTCTCGGTGAATGGAAAGGATCAAAGGTCTTAATTTATCTGAAACACAAACGTAGATTTGATTTTATCCCAGGGTCAGTACATTGCTAAGATCCATTGGCGGTTTTCACTATAATTAGACTTGAAGTAAGCAGCCAGTTCTGTGGCTGTCATTTTTACTGTTCCCAAATGCGGTCTAAAACCCATTGTGCGCAGTGACACAAATGTCATATCCCGTAGTGTGATAAATTCATAACTGCATTACGAGCTAATGAAGCCAGCTCGGCAAGCTTCTCCCTGGTGGCATAGAACTTCCATCCACATCCGTGATCTGGGACCCAGCTACCCTCCTGAAGGAAAATGAATGGTAGTACGCTCGTCAACTAGAAAACCACAGTTGCAACTCGTTTTGTCGCTACCTGTGGAAACATTTCCAATGCTCAATAACTACACGCTGATGTTGTGAAATACAAAATCCCAGCTTTGAGGAATTAGTTAAAAGTAAGTGCCAGGAAGAAGCCACGTCCCTCATTCAGAACGCTAAAATGAACAAGGGGTAACTCACTCGTTTGCTTTCCCGTGGTGCATCTGGGCGCTGGGCAAGGGTATTTTAAGCAATTTCTTCTTCTTCTTCTTCTTCTTTCAGATTAACTCAGTCTACAGTTTCAGTGGCTGCCTTGGCAATCTCCAGCTCAATGGAGCCTCCATCGCCTCTGCCTCCCAAACGTTTAGCGTGACCCCTTGCTTTGAAGGGCCAATGGAGACGGGGACTTATTTCTCCACAGAAGGAGGCTATGTGGTTCTAGGTAATGTGACCATAGTGGTGTGATTACCGTTAGCCCCACCTAAGCGCCAGTTAAAGCTTGTTCCCCAGTGCAGCACGTGAAGGGGCTGTGAGAGGTAATCCAGTCATTAAAAAAGAGGACCTCGTGCGAGTGAGTTTTCATTCCCTGAAGACTGCATTGTTCAACACCAGAATGCTTTGCTATAAACTCCTAGCCCCTCTCCTCCTTTTCCCTCTCCCTCTCCTCCTCCCCCTCCCTTCTTTTCCCTCTCCCTCCCCCTCTCCCTCTCCCCCTTCCCTCTTCCTCTTCCTCTCCCACATCCCCCTCCCTACACATACATGCACAGAGCCTTCCACCTCTGCAGTACGTATGCTACCATCATACTTTCCCTCCGGGGCTGTGAGCCAAATTATCCTCCTTTGTAAATCAACCAGCGTTAGGAATTCTGTTACAGCAACAAAACAGACTTACACGATGATGTGTGTTAAAGGCATGAATCCAGAAATGCTATTGTCCTGGAGATAGTTAACAGGGAATTTTAAGCTCACTGTTAAAATTTAATAATTCCAAGCTCATCCCTGTCAGATGACCTCTTTTCTCAAGGACCCCTGTTAGCTGCTTTATGGCTTCAAACCAGATATGCAGCACCAACCCTGGTTTGCTGTCCTTGGCTGAACTTCTGGGGGCAGACCATCTTGATACAGAACTTCCTGCTCTGTCCTGTGTCCTAGTCTATGCCAGTTCTTGGCCACCTTATTCCTCTACATTTTCTTGATTGTTAGTATGAACTATTGTCCCCACTGAAGGAAATTACACACACACACACACACACACACACACACACACACACACACACTGAAGCCCTGTACACTGCCCTTGGGAGACCTTATTCTGAAGATGTCCTCCCAACCATTACTGCCCCACTCAAAGCTCACGCATTCAGCAGCGTGTGTTACGTGTCACATGCATAGCGGTCTGTGTGCTGGATGATAGACCGAAATTGCTGCAAAAGCAAAAGAAATCCTAGGAGCCTACACACACCCACCATCTAACCCAACCCACAGCAACAGACATCTTCAATATAAAGCATTGACCCTTCTTAATGATCCAAACCTTTAATAGGTTCAACGAAACAACCCTTGGGAATCTTGCACAACCTCTGGTAAGGAAATCACAGTGTGACCAAATACACTTTCTTAAACAATCACTCCAGTAGAATGTGACTAGAGACACGTTGTCCACCTCAGGATTTTGCTTTCCTTCCCTGCCTGCTTCCAATGACTGCTCCTGAAACATACACTCCAGTTTCTTAGTCCTTAAAGACTCCTAGGGTTGGGGCAGTTGGAAATGTATAGCCAACTGTATAATTTATGTTCTATTCCTTGAGTATTGTCTAGTGCCAGGAAGGCCTGGCATGGTGGTGGACACTTTTAATCCTAGCACTCTCAGAATCTCTGTGAGTTTGAGGCCAGCAGAGCAGGTTCTGGGTCAGCCAGAACTACACACACCGACCAAGTCTAAAAACAAGAAGAAAAAAAAAGAAGCATTGGGGAATTTTTAAGTTATTTATGAGGAAATATGTCAAATAGACACTGTTAAAGTGCCTACATTTGCAATGAGACTTAAATTACACACACACATATATACTACATATATACATAACATATATACACACACAAATTACATATATATGAGGAACGGTAGTGTGCACATGAATACAAGTTCCAGAAGAATATATCTGATCCCCTGAAGTTGGAGTTACAGATGGTCCTGAGCCACCCAATCTTAGTGCTAATAACAGAACTCAGATCCATCGGAAGCACAGTGTATGCTCTTAACTGTTGTCATCTGTCTGGCCCCACAGATGTTCTTTTTATTTCGCTTTTTTTAATGAATTTTATGTGTATGCATATTTGCCAGTGTGTATGTCTTTATACCACGTGCATGCCTGGTACCAACAGAATCCAGAAGAAGGTGCTGGATCCCTTAGAATTAGATGGTCATGAACTGCTTTGTGGATGCTGGGAATTGAACCCGGGTTCTCTGAAAGAGCAGCCAGTGCTCTTAACCATGAGTCACCTCTCCACCACCGCCACCACCTCCTCCACCCCGTCTTATTCTTAACAAGCAATGTTTTAGCTCACCAGAGTAACAAGTTCCTAAATCGCAGCACCAGCTAAATTTTAAGTTAAAAATTATCTTACAATACAGTTAATCAGCTCTCTTCTAAATGACTACAAAATGAAGTCCATCTTCCAAATTGGCACACTGGGGCCCTTCCGGGCCTGGCTCCCCATTTTCTATGTATAACCAGCCAGGCACGGCATGGGACTGTCTGGAGCCGCTTTCTGGGGGGGCTCTCCAAGTTTTCCAACCACTATACATAGCTTCAGATTACAGTCTCTGCCCAAACTTTCATCCCCTCCTTTTTTAAAATTATGTTTCGGATTCCATTTTTGCCCAAACTGCCCCATCCTCCTCACGTTTTATTATAGTGTGTATGTTACATGTACTATGTGTGTGCGTGATGGGGGCGGGCACACAGCACAGCACGTGTGTGCGATCACAGGACAATTCTGTGGAGCTGGTTCCTTCCTTCCACTTTTACACAGGTTGGAAGGATGGAACCCAGGGCAGCCAGCTTTTGCAGCGAGTGCTCTACCTACTGAGCCATCCTGCCATCCCCTTCTCTCCCTTAAAGGAGTAAACGGCATGCAGGCCAGACCGCAGCTGCCTCTGAATTGTCGTAGCATACGGAGTACTTTTAGTACACTGTCCTCGAAAAGTCACTCGAGGGTTAGAGATTTTGCTTTGCTCTCCTGGTAATCTCTGCCTCCCTCTGCAGATGAGTCTTTCAACATTGGGCTAAAGTTTGAAATCGCATTTGAAGTCCGTCCCCGGAGCAGTTCCGGGACCCTTGTCCATGGCCACAGTGTCAACGGGGAATACCTGAACGTACACATGAAAAGCGGACAGGTAGTATCCTGCGCGTTCCGTCTAGCTCCTCTCACCCTGACCGCTATGGAAAGCAGCAGATGCGTTTCACAGCATTAGGTCTTCAGACTTTCCGATGGAGAAAAAGAGGGGAACTGAACATGAGTGCTAAGTGTGTACAATGCATGCGTTCACATTCATGGACTGGGAGTTCATTAGAACAGAGTCGTGAAACCATGGCAAGACTACCAGAGGGTCACCAACAACAGCGTGGCATTTTAAGAAAAAAAGTTAGAAGAAAGCTTTTTCAGCAAATAAAAGGGAAAATGTATCTACTTTGTGAAACAGCCCGGAATGTGAAAGCATCTTTCTAAATGTTTCTATGCTTATCACAGATGTGCGTGTGTGTGTGTGTGTGTGTGTGTGTGTGTGTGTGTGTGTGTGTGCGTTTTATCCTCAATTACCAGAAGACTGCATTAGGTTATAGTAAACACCGCATTCACCTTAAGATATTACCAAAAATCATTCAAGAAGGTATGGGAATAAGTTTAAAGGAATATTTTCATTATGTCTCAAACTTAATATAACTAAGTTTTATTGAGGTTCTAGTATATACAGTTAGGCCATAAAAAAATAAAACTTAGCTGTCATAAGCCCATGGAATGAATATATATGTGTGTATTTTTCTATATGTATAATATAATTATACATATTACATATATATAACTCTTATATACATTATATATTACTATTATATTATATATAATATTAGTATATAATATATGCTATTATATATTAATTACCAGGTATTGAATACTATTCTAAAAGATTAATGCAAGCAAATTAATTTGGTCCTCCTCTCAAAGATGGATATGGTATTATCACATTTATTTGACAGTGAGAAAAATGGGACAGAAACGGTTTGGCTTGAAAGTTCATTCTCTTCACCAGTATCTTTTATATTTTTCATTTTTGATTGAAAAATTATCCATTCAATATAGTTTGATCATGGTTTTTCTTCTTCAACTTCTCCCTGGTCCTCCCAACCTTCCTACTCCCTCAATTTTATGTTCTTCTCTCTCTTAAAAAAGAAAAGACAAAAACAGAAATCGAAACAAACAAGCAAAAGATCAGTAAGAAAAAAAATAAAATGGGAAAAATTTACAAGAGTAAGCTGAATTTGTCGTGCACTGGCCAACTATGCCAGGCGCAGGGCCTGCCCCAGAGTGTCTTCAGGGTCTCAATCTGCTTTCTGTAAACAGAACACAGTGTGTAAACTAAGCAAATTCATTGTATACAGTTCTTACCATTCCTCGATTTGTCTCTAGTAGGATCATTTTGTCCCCTCTCGAAACATGCAGTTAAACTATTTTAATGTAAACTGTTTCTATCACCTATGAAATAGTGACCTCTTGTGTTCACATTGCGAGTGTACTCATGTATGAGTATTTATGCACAGTATTTCCTATCTATGGTAAGCTAGTTATGAAACTCAGTTTTCTCCTGACGGTAAGAAATTCGACTAACTGTATAACATGCCTCGTCTTGGCAGGTCATAGTGAAAGTCAACAATGGCGTCAGAGACTTTTCTACCTCAGTCACCCCCAAGCAGAATCTCTGCGATGGCAGATGGCACAGAATTACAGGTGAAGAACTTGGAATGTCCCAGGTCTCACGTACAGGCGTAGCACATGGAGGGTGGCGTCCTGGAAGACCTTAGATTTTACATGATACTGATGGATGACAAGAGAGAGTAATATAATACTATCACCAGACTAAAATGTGTACATACTCTTAGCTGTTGAGCCATCTCTGTAGTCCCGCGCTATTCTCTTTCTTTCTTTTTTTTTTAATTAATTTTACATGTTTGCTTGCACATATGTCTGTGTACCACATGCATGCCTGGTGCCAACAGAATCCAGAAGAGGGTGCTGGATCCCTTAGCATTAGATGGTATAAGCTGCTGTCATGAAACTTTTAGAGAAACAAATGTAGAGTGTAGTCTAATAGTCCCCTTTTCTAAGGAAAATGTCATTATGATTGCTTAGTTAATTATGCTGACATTGTTGCCATTTTCTATGATAATGTGGTGATTTTTAGTCTGGAATGAATGGTGTTGTGATAAATTATTTCATGTAAAAATTACCCCAGTGTCGCATGTAACCCGTCTTTGTCCTGCTTTTCAGTTATTAGAGACTCCAACGTGGTTCAGTTGGATGTAGATTCAGAGGTGAACCATGTAGTTGGACCCCTGAACCCAAAGCCGGTTGATCACAGGGAGCCTGTGTTTGTCGGAGGGGTTCCAGGTAAGTGCTTCTGAGGATGTGCCAGCTTCCAAATCCAGGGAAACCCAGTGAGCTCTCACAATTGCTGTTACATTACGAAGTAAGCCATGTATTGTCGTAACTCACCTAGTAATTCAAAGGGTTGGATGTGCCGTTATAGGAAAGAGCCCTTAATAGGAAAGAGCAGCAAAGCACTGAATTTGATCCCAGCACTAAAAAAAAAAAAAGAAAAGAAAAGAAAAGAAAGGAAAGAAGTAATGTACCAAAACTTTAACTCTTAATTCAAGATTAATAACACATAAAATTATTATATTCCACAGGAGACATTATCCCATTCTCTCTCTCTCTCTCTCTCTCTCTCTCTCTCTCTCTCTCTCTCTCTGTCTCTCTCGTGTGTGTGTGTGTGTGTGTGTGTGTGTGTGTGTGGTGTGTGTGTCTGTGTGTGGTGTGTGTGTGTGGTGTGTGTGTGTGTGGTATGTGTGTCTGTGTGTGTGGTGTGTGTGTGTATGTGTGTGTCTGTGTGTGTGGTATGTGTGTGTGTGGTGTGTGTGTGTGTATGTGTGTGTGTTATCTCTCTCTTCTGGCTGCATAAGGATCAGGATGTAAAGCTCTCGGCTACTTCTTGCCTCCATGCCACCAGCCTTTCCACCATTATAAGAATGAACTAAACCCCTGAAACTATAAGCAAGCCTCAGTTCAGCGCTTTCTTTTGTAAGAGTTGCTTTGGTCATGGTGTCTCTTCACAGCAATAGAACAGTTAGATACCAGCATTGCCAGCAATGCTAACCCGAGAGCCAAAAGGCATAGATAAGATCCTCAAAAAGCAAACCCCCTCTTGAATTTCACACAGGCACTCACACCAGTATCCCCCAGTCCTCTGCCTCTGTTCTGGCTTTGATTCTGAAAGGGACTCTAGGAAAGGCCGCCATTGCACCTTATTTTATGACCTGTGGAAACTGTCTCATGTCAGTTCTATTTCTTCACATTGCTTCCTTCCTAAAAAAAAAAAAAAAAAAAAAAAAATCATAGTATAGCTTCAGCTGTTTCACGTTTCCAGTGCACACAGGATTAAATTAAGCAAAGTGCTCACCTGCCCCTTTTTACCCGTGCCTCTGGTCTCCCCGTAGCGCCCGAGACTGAAGTTCTGTAATATTCAGGGATGCCACCTTTGCTCCAGACCTTGCCACAAGTACTTGGGGATGCAATTTCTAGTAAATATTGCTCTTCCTTTTTTCTGCTACTACTGCTCCATGGAACCGCTTCTCCTGTTCCTCCAACCGAATTCCTTATTGATCCTTTGGGCTTGCCTTCTCCTTCCAACCTTTCTCCCTAGGATACATGCAATAATACCACTGTTATAAAACTATTCTGGTTACTTTTCTATTACCAGGATAAAGCACGATGACCAAGGCCATTTATAGTACATGGAGTTTATTTAGGCTTACAGTTCTAGGGGGTGACAGTCTCTTGTGGCAGAGTTGAAGGCATGGCTGCAGGATCAGGAGGATGATAACATCTTTTTTTTTTTCCGGTGGTGGTGGTTGGGGGGCAGAGGGGCTTCTCTGTGTAGCCCTGGCTGTCCTGGAACTTACTTTGTAGACCAGGCTGGCCTTGAACTCAGTGCCAGGATTAAAGGTGAGCTGATCACATTTTAAACGACAAGCACAGAGCAGAGAGAGCAAACTCAAAACAGAGCATGTCCTTAAACTCTCAAAGCCTGCTTCTGGTGACACAACTCCTCCAACAAAGCCACACTTCCTAAACTCCCAACCAGCACCGTCACCTGGGGACCACATGTTCAAACACCTGAGATCATGGGAACATTCATTCAAACCATGGGAATTTACCACGGGACACTGTTGAAGCTAAATGGTACATTACCTTCTGACAGGAAACAACAGTTCAGTGCCCACCCAGCACACACTGCTAAGCCTCTGTCCAAGCTCTTAGTGGACAGTATGTTTCTCCAGAGTGAAGGTTACAGCATTTGTTCCTATCCCTAAACCTGAGGCGCTTGCCGTGAGATTCAGAAGAACTTCTTATCAGACCCATTTGCTTTCTGAGTCTGATGCTAGCACCACACACTGCTGTCAGACATAAGCTCTACAGACTGAGAGAACAAGATACACCTAAAACTGAGGCCAGGGTGCCCAACACACATAATGAACAGCAAGAGTTTGCTAGTGAGCCACCCCATGGGGACTAGCAAGCTCTGGTCAGATCCAACGGCTCACTGTACTCATGGTCAGATCCAGTGGCCCACCGTACCCATGGTCGGATCAGTGACCCACCTTGCCGTAACTGCAGCTTTTCATTCCACCCAGGAACCACGACAGCAAGCCCACAGCAAACGCAATTATAATTTAAGCTGGCTGTGGTTAATTCTGTCATCCCAAGCTGCCTGGGATTAATTCCACTAAAATCATATCGGAAACCAGGACATTAAGAAAGATAACTAAAGAAATCAAGCCTAGGGAGAAGTCCTATCTATGTGCCCTGACTTCTCTTGAAGCACCAGTCCCTCTTACACAACGCCCAACTTTGATAATCCATTCTCTCATGTCCCCATTTGTGTCCTATGACTATAATTATATTTGATCATAATAAATATTATAATCAAAACAACTTAGGGAGAAATGGAGGAGTGTCAAGGTAGGAACTCAGGCGGAGGCCGTAGGGGAAGGCTGCTTACTGCCTGGCTCCTCAGCTATGTGTTTTATACAACCCTAGAACAACTGCCCAGGGCTAGTTCTGCCCATCATGGGGTGGGCCCTTGCACATCAATCATTAATCAAGAAAATACCCTAAGGGCCAGACCCATGAAGGCAATTCTACAACTGATATTTCTTCTTCCCAGACGACTCTAGCTTGTGTCAAGTTGACAAAAAAAAGCTAGCTATCACACCTCACTACAAAGTTAATAGTCAAATGGGGGTGGTACACGCCTTTAACCCCAGCACTCAGGAGCCCGAGGCAGGTGGGTCTCTAGAAGTTTGAGGCCAGCCTGGTCTACAGAGAGTTCCAGGATAGCCAGGGCTACACAGAGAAACTCTGTCTCAAAAGACCCAAAAAGGGTAATAAATAAAATTCAATTAACTATTAGACACACACACACACACACACACACACACACACACACACAATCAACTTTCCTGT
The DNA here is from genome assembly GCF_021556685.1 of Rattus norvegicus. Classification (NCBI taxonomy): domain Eukaryota; kingdom Metazoa; phylum Chordata; class Mammalia; order Rodentia; family Muridae; genus Rattus; species Rattus norvegicus. The sequence goes on from NC_141553.1 coordinate 45,838,846, forward strand.
ACGATAATTTAAAAGTTAAAGAATCTTTGAGGTTAGTGAAGCCCATTCCCAAGTCTAACCAACCACTATTGGAAACCCCGCAATATTTTCAGGCCTTCGTTTGATCTCGGAAACATTCTTTCTTAGAATTCTATGTTAAGGGGTGGAAAATGGCTCAACAGTAAAGTGCTTGATGCGTGAAGGCTGGAGTTCAGATCCCAATACCCACATAAAACCTGGGTATTGTCCACGGCGTGCATGTAACCCCGACACCGAGGGCAGCAGAGACAGGAGGGTCACTGGGAGTCAATATCATAGCTGGAAACAAAATGGTGTGCTCAGGGTTTGAGGAGAGCGCTTGCGTCCATAAAGTTAGGCAGAGAGAGTTAATGAAGGACATAACACATGCCTCTGACATCAGCACACATAGGTGCATGCCCTACACACATATATGGACATATATGGACACCCCCCACACACACACACACACACAAATGTGTTCATTTTGTTAACCAATTACTCAGGACCCTAGGGTACTTTTCTGCCACTACATAGAATTAATTTCATGGCCCATCATGCAGACCATAATTGCTATATTAATTATTCCCTCCAGATGATTTTCCGCATGAACCGAGGGTGGACAGCTCAGGCAGGACGGAATCTCAGGCAGGGCGGAAGCTGTGTCTCACTGTACACAGGATGGCGGAGGGTCTAGAAAAGCCCTCTTCTCCAGGTTTAGCTCGGGTTTTGTTCTGAGGATGAAGCTCGCTGAGCATTCTGTTCTAACGTGAAGCCGTCGTGAATTAGATACAAATAAAAGGAGCCCCTTTCCAATCGAAAACGTTCTGGAGACAGGGTTTCTCCGTGTAGCCTTGACTGTTCTGGAACCCACTCTGTAGACCAGGCTGGTCTCGAACTCCCACACCCACCTGCCTCTGCCTCCTGACTGCTGGGATTAAAGGTGTGCACAGCCATCACTGGGCTCAAGCTAACTAAAGCTTTCTTATGCGTGCCGTTCTAAAGGGGAGAGCACACGGGTTCTGTGCACACCTATTCTGCCTGCAGGAAGATGAGCCACGACAGGCGCCTGGCGCTGCCGGTTTGCTCTCCTGCTGTATCTGCCTCCCTCGGTTACGGGTTGCCAACTGTGTTTCCCCTTTCGTCTGCCACTGCTCGCACTGCTGTGCGTGTGACTAAATGGGTTTTAATTTCATAATATTTGTAAGCTCTCCAAGTTGCTTTAAATTAGATTGCCTCTATCGCCCCAACACACCTAATTGTATCTGTATAGCTAATAAACACCAGGCTTCTCGAGGTGCCTAATTGCAATAAGTGGGGAAGGTTCCCTGACACGCTGGAAGGCACCTGTGTCCATATAAAAAAATCTATCCGACGTACACGATGGAAGGCACCTGTGTCCATATAAAAAAAAAAAATCTGTCCAACGAGCACTTCCCTATTTATCGGTCTTAAGCCACGAGATCAGAAAAATTAAATTTTACCTCGTTTGAATTCATTATTTCCTCGTTATATTCTCATTATAAGCTTGGCAGAAATGCAGAAGCTTAAGGGCGACGGGTAATGAAGATAGGGATTAAACAGAAACAATAATTCTGTGAAAAAAAATGACAGGGAAGCACACATTCCTTTCCCTTCTCAGCAAAACAAGGTCAACAAATAAGACCTCGGGGAAATTAACTCGGAATGGCACAGGTAGATCATGGAAACTCCCTGGCTAAGGCTTCACAGGGAAATGGGGAATTTCAGCCTTGGAAGACAGCCACGGTATGCACAGGACTGTGGTCACAGAAACATGGCAAACATTAAAACCCCCATGTGCTCTCATTCTTGAAAAAAAACGAGTGCAGGCCCCGGGAGTCCGCCAGAGAGAGCACTGTGAGCCGTTGCTGACGGGAAATCATTTTGAAAGTCTGAGCAATCTTCCAGTTTATACCGGGAGCTGATATCAGAGCTTGAAATTCCCCCCATTGACTTTTTATTTTCCCTATTTCTCTTTTCAGAGTCCTTGCTGACGCCCCGTTTGACTCCCAGCAAACCCTTCACAGGCTGCATCCGTCACTTTGTGATCGATGGGCGTCCGGTGAGCTTCAGTAAAGCAGCCCTGGTCAGTGGTGCTGTGAGCATTAACTCCTGCCCCACAGCCTGACGCAGCAGCAAGGCCGCTGAGGAGAGTTCTTTCCAGCACTGAAATGAACACGAAAGTGGGGGGCGGGTTTGGGGGCCTGGAACTCCCCCTCCCTACAGAAGCTCTCACCTGGTTGAAGGGGATTTCAATAAATCTGAGACTGGCTGCTTCCTATTTCTTGTTTGAATTCAAATTCATCCTGGGGATCCAACATGTCTGCCGCAGACAGCAGTTCAAAACGTGGAGGAGTTCCTCAGACTGAGAGCCTGTGTGTTTCTGCCGGCAAAGCGACTGGCTGCTCCTGTCTATTAAAGTAGAGGGGGTCCTTAGCCAGCCCTGGCGCGCAAGCCAGATGTGACTACGTTCTCAGAGGCAGCCATCTTTCCGGGGAGATCCCTCAACGTATACCCAACTTTCTTTCGTCCTCAACTACCATCTCCTACCTTTCGTTTACTGACTTGTTGACCACCTAAATTAGATTACCCGCTTTCACCCTTACAGTCGGAGTACCTGCTTAGTAACAGCTCTAATGGGTTATTTTTGTGTGACTGGGGAGATAACTCAGAGGCTGGGGCTTGAGTACAAGCCAGATGAACTGAATTAGATCCTCAGCCCCGTAAGGTGTCAGAAGAATTAACCCATGACCTCCCAACAAATGCCATGTGTGCCTCATGTGTACTTACTTGGTACAGTACGAGCACATGTGTGCACACAGAAGTACATACGCAAAACATTTTTAAAAAGGAAATTGTAGTATAATTGAATAGTTTATGGGTTAACAGAAAATGGGAATTCCCCTGACTTGTGTGTATCATTTAGAACACACAGTGACCTCCTGAAAGCCTTTGCCTCCCCATTTACATGAACTTGAACCAGTTCTTGGATAAGACTTCTCTCTCCCAGGCTCAAAATGAAAAGGCTTCTTCTGTTTCTCCCCCTCCCCTTCCCTCTCCCCCTCTCCTTCTTCTTCCTCCTCTTCTTCCTCCCCCTCCCCTTCTGGTCCTCCTCCTCCTCCTCCCCGGTATGAAAAGAGGAGTGTGAACAATGGACTATTTTTTCTTAAACATTTGGATTATGAAACAAGAAAAGCAGGCACTTAGTCAGAGTTGAAGCCAAAGAGACTTCAACTGAAATGTGATTTTAGCAGTTTGGGACACACATTCGTATGAATGCAGATCGTAACACTGCCCTGTGGTTCTAGGACAGCACATTCCCCTACCTTTTGTCAAGCATTGTTTACCTCAGTCTCCAGCTGGAATTGGGCGCATTGGTGAGGGGATTTCAACAGTTCCTGCCTTTCCCTGAAAATGTATAAGCCATGACAGTTGCTGGGTGTGAGGCTCATGAAGCCCCATCTCCCCTAAAAATAGGCAATTGAAGGTTTATAAGAATTTCTTCTTCAGTGTATCCACTTACAAGTTGCTCATGTCTCTATAGTTAATCCCCATACTCCTGTAACTCCAATTAAACTCATTGGATCTCCACAGTACACTCGGGTGGAATCATTTCAGTCATCGATGCCCTGTTAATAAACACCTGTTCACATTCCTCAGAAAAAGCTCATATAACTTCAAAGATGTAAGCTAGGAGCGGGAAAGATGCCTTGAGAGTGGGAGCAAATGCTGTTCTTGCAGACGTCCCTGATTCAGCTGCTACACCCACTTAATAGCTCACAGTCACCTGTAACTCCAGTGCCAGGGCCTGTGCCACCCTCTTCTGACCTCCTAGGGCACTGCAGGTACACACACGCAGATGACACACGCAGATGAAACTCTCACACACACGTTTTTCTAAAATATAAAACACATGGATTTCTGGATTGGTCACAAATCTGTTGTAAGAGCTCAGAGCTGTGTCTGACATGTATAGGAATATATTCAGTAAATATTAAGTGAAATTCAGGAAAGCAGAGTTTCCGTGAAGTTTATTCCCCTCCACTCCCCTTCCAAGACAATAAAGTTCCTGAGAAAAGGAAACTCTGATGCCTCTACTTTTGATTCCACTGAGCCCCTGAGGCTTGCCTGCGTGTGTGAGAAGACTGGAGGAATGACTGACAGCTGTCAGAAAGACGAGAAGTCTATAACCTTTCCTGAGTTCTCATAACCAGAGAGAAAGCAGATGGGACAGCCGGGTCAGGGGTAAACGAGATTGAAGGATGACATCCCAATTGCTTATGTAATCATGGGACAAAAAGGGACAAACATCAAAGTGTAGGATGCCACTGCCTATCAGACGCAGTACTCTGTCCAGAATACCCAAAGTGCTGTGATAGGAGAATTCAGAATGTATTCTAGTCGACCTAGGCAGACCATACCGAGGTCACAGTGAACCACATGCACAGTCTCGACCCACGCTCACAGCCTCGACCCTCAACCACAGCCTCAACCCACGCCCACGGTCTCGACCCTCAACCACAGCCTCGACCCACGCCCACGGTCTCGACCCTCAACCACAGCCTCGACCCACGCCCACGGTCTCGACCCTCAACCACAGCCGCGACCCACACCCACAGACTCAACCCACGCCCACGGTCTCGACCCACGCTCATAGCCTCGACCCACACCTACGGTCTCGACCCACGCCCACAGTCTCGACCCACGCCCACGGTCTCGACCCATGCCCAGGGTCTCGACCCACGCCCACGGCCTCGACCCACGCCCACGGTCTCGACCCACGCCCACGGTCTCGACCCACGCCCACGGTCTCGACCCACGCCCACAGTCTCGACCCATGCCCACAGCCTCGACCCACGCCCACGGTCTCGACCCACGCCCACGGTCTCGACCCATGCCCACGGTCTCGACCCACGCTCACAGCCTCGACCCACGCCCACGGTCTCGACCCACGCTCACAGCCTCGACCCACGCCCACGGTCTCGACCCATGCCCACGGTCTCGACCCTCAACCACAGCCGGGACCCAGACCCACAGACTCAACCCACGCCCACGGTCTCGACCCACGCTCATAGCCTCGACCCACACCTACGGTCTCGACCCACGCCCACGGTCTCGACCCACCCCCACGGCCTCGACCCACGCCCACGGCCTCGACCCTCAACCACGGCCTCGACCCACCCCCACGGTCTCGACCCACCCCCACGGCCTCGACCCACACCCACGGCCTCGACCCATGCCCACGGCCTCGACCCACGCCCACGGTCTCGACCCACCCTCACGGTCTCGACCCACCCCCACGGCCTCGACCCATGCCCACGGCCTCAACCCACGCCCACAGCCTCAACGGAATATCTTTTGAAATGATCATGAGCTAACGTCAACATGGAGGCAAGCCATGGAAGCATGGTACTCTGAGAGTGCGCATACCCGATAACGTAAGGGAATGTGGGAGGTATTTATTCAACACTAAAGCATCCATAGCGCTAAGAAGGTGTTTCCTTGTAAGACTGGCAGGTATACTCCACTGTGAACCGATTATTTGTGGTTTCTGTTACACCTCATAATTCTGCCGAGATTATCAATTTTATTGATCATGTTGAAAGGGGACTTGGGTTCCACTCTTCCTCTATTTCCCTACTTCTTATTTTTTATTACACTTACTTGGGTACGCGTGTGTGTGTGTGTGGGCACGGGTGCTTGGATGCATGTGCCGAGGCCAGAGGTGACTTGTGGGAGTCAGTTCTCTCCTTTTACCCTCAGGCTCCTGGGGACCTAACTCGAGCAGCCTCGGTAGCACCTTCACCTGCTGAGCCATCTCGCCAGCTTTCTCTCTGCTTACCTTTCAAAGTGGGGTTTGATTACCTTCACCTCAACCTCTCATTTTGCTTTGGGGATTTTGCTGCTGCTGCTGCTTCTGCTGCTGTCATTGTCATCATTTTGTTTTGAGTCTTACAGCCCACAGTGGCCTCGAAGTTGTGCCTATCCTCCTCACTGGCCTGCTGGCATTCTAAGCTGTGCCGCCACGCCCGGCTTCTCCCTTCTAATGGACTAAGGGAACGCTCCCATTCTAGGCTCCACTATAGCTAAAACTCAGATATTTTGATGTGTGCTTTATCTCAGCTCAAACTGCCTTCTCTCACTGCCTGTGTTATTTTAAATTTGGAGTTTGGAAATTCTCTGAGCGTCTTTGTTATTTCCAACTTTTTCATTTGCTGGATACATTTTGAATACACTGTGAATTCTTAATGCTTTTCAACTTTCTGAGATTTGATGGCCACAGTGTGGTCTGCAGTGTTCGTGAGCATTCTGGCTTTGTGAGGTGGCGTTCTGTACAAATGAACCCTGTTTTCTCTGTCTTCAATGATTGCTTCCTTATCCCACCACTCGAAGTCTATACTGTAAACGTGGAGTGACTCAGTTTCATCCGTTCCTGTGGTTCGGTGCACTTTGAAGCTTTATGTAATTATTAATATCGTTACTCCACCTTCTTTTGATTAATGTTTGCATGGTATTCTATTTGTATCCTTTTCTACTTTATAAAAAGTATTTATGTGTGTGGGTGTTTCATCTGCATGTATGTGTGTGCAGTACATGGGTCCAGGGCCCACATGTGTGTACAGCCCACAGATGTCAGAGGAGGAAATCAGATCCCCAAGGACAGGAATCACCAACGGGTCTGAGAACACTGAGTCATGAGTGCTGGGGAACTGAACCCAGGCCTCTGGAAGAGCAGCCAGTATTGCCAACCACTGAGCCATCTCTCCAGCCCCAGTCCTTTTAGACTTTTGAGTCTCAGATGTAAAGTGACATAAACAGCTGATGCTTACATTCCTTTTTCGGGCCAATATGGCCGTCTTTGTCTTGCAATTGAAGTTTAGACCTTTTGTAATTGATACAACTACGTAAGTGATAGGATTTAAGTCTATTGTATGTATTTCTTTTCACTTTTTTCCTGCTTTCAGAGTGAGTGATATCCAGTCTTTTTAGCTTACAATGTAACTCAGTGGCAAAGAGCTTCCCAGCATATGGGAGCCCCTAGAAGAGGAAAGGAAGAGGGAGGAAGCCAAGGAGGGAGAGGTAGCAGGAGAGAGGGAAGAAGGGAGGAGGAAAGGACGTCCCACCGTGGTTGAGACACCAATCACTCCCACCTGGGATGAGCTCTGGGGTCCTTTATGACAAGCCTCTTGCCATTCCTTTCTTATCCTTGGCAAATTTGACCTAGGTAAGAGTTTTCTTTCTCCAAGGAGTGCTGCTTCTTTGATACACATCTGTGGTCCTTAGGACCACCCAATCTGCAGGGAGCAAGGTGGCCTCTAAAGTACTGTGAAGTAGGCTGACTTGTCAGACACAACCAATGGCTTACTTAGTGCTCTACTGGCCACACCTTTTGTTCTTATTAAAATTGAATAGTCAACTCTTGTCATCACCCAATCAGTGCCACCACCTTTATTTGTTTACCAGGCAGACCACGAGATGATACTGGCCCATTACCCTTGACCTAGTCAACCCTCGACAGAAGACTTAATGATGCTATTTGGGACGCATTTCCTTGCTGCTTTGCGCAGGTGGCTTTCTCATTGTTGCATAGACGGTGATGGGAACATCAGTTATTGTCAGGCAATGACTTCCGGGGCATCTTCGGAGTTGCCTGAGTGAAAAGGCAAATGATAGGTAGTTAAGATACAAGACAGGAAAATACTTTCAAGCAAGGAAAAATTTCAATATCTTTTCAACTGTTTAAGATCTCTCTGAAGCCTTTCAAGGTCACAAAAATGTATAATCAGAGGTTCTGATGAGAATCTATACACAACAATCACCATGTACCTGTTCCCAGATTATTAATGTTCCAGATGTTCATTCTCAAGGTTTGCAGTAATTATCAAATGGCAAAAATGCATGAATATAAATAAGTGATAACGGTGTGTAAATTCAGATATGAACCTTCAATCGCTTTGGCTGAGTAATTTCAATACACTTGTGGAGTGAGAGCTAGCAGACTAATGCTCAAATGTTGGTAGAACCTCAGAGTTAAAATACCCTTAAAAGCATCTAGTCTGGGTTCCTTTTCTGACACTCCCTGGAGATCTGAGCCTTTCCCATCCACAAGTAAGTCTAACTTTTAAAGTACCTACCTTCCTAAGCTTAACTGTGACTGAAAATGTCTAATCCACTAAGAGCATTAGGAGTGTACTATTTACTGTTCCACAATGGCAAACAGCAGGAAAGTGAAGCAAATCCCGTTTCTGATGGTTTGCTTCAATCCTGTAAAAGCAGCTTCTCTCGAAGCGCTCTCACACGCAACCATTGCCTCAGCCAATGGTCTAACGCAAGCGACACCAGGGAGAGGTCCCCATCTGTCTTTGCATTTGTACTCTTAGACCTTGAGCAGTGCCCTACACAGAAGTATACTGGTGATCTGATGTCGGCCTTGAAAATATAGACACAATCTAGATAAAAATGTATGCGTCAGAGGAAGGATTGGTGTAGACTCACAAAATTACAAAATACAGACTTAAAATCTGGGCTCTTGTTGGTCCTAACTCAAACATAGCAGCGCTTGAATCCCTAGGTTTAACTTGTTTCTGCTAATTCAGGTGTCAGTGCTCACCCTACTGATAGCCAGCACCCACATCCTCATTTGGCAAGATATTCACCTGTTGGGTGACGTCTCTTTCCCATTACAGGAAGCACTGGAGCTCAGGCCTGATTCTAGCTCAATTGAAGAGTCTCCTCCTTCCACTGGAAACCTCCTTGGCTGGGTCCCAAACCGAAAAGGCATAATTCACTGAAATCCTACGATACAAAGTTAAAATAACAATGGTGCTTATCTTCAAAGATAAGTTGACAATTTTAGTGCTTCAATTTTCTTACAAGTATACAAAAATGTTCAGAAGGTGACATCTGAAAAAAAAATCTATAAAAGTTAATTATACAACGAACAATTTGGACTCTTATGTCCCATTCAAAATGGCCCCTGAGAAGTATGAGCAACCTGTGCCTACATTGTGGTTAGCCTGTGGTTAACAGTGATATCTATACTGTGGGGAAAGAAAAGGTCAATTTTTCTTCCCATGATTATTGAAATCAGCAAGTTTGAGTCTTCATTCCCTCCCCTTCTATGCCTCTCCACTAATGGAGGCTTTTTGAGTAGAATAAACATTTTGTTCCCATAACCATTTAGTCTACCCATCTCCTATGTCATAGTACATTAGTTAAGAAAGTGGATATTTGAGAATAAACACTTAACTTGTCCCTTCCCTCCCCTCCCTCTCTCCCTCTCCCTCCCTCCTCTCCCTCTTCCCCTCTTCCTTCCCCCTCCCCCTCTGAGACAGGGTTTCTCTGTATAGCCTTGACTGTCCTAGAACTCACTTTGTAGAGTAGACTGGCCTCAAAACTTAGAGATCCACCTGCCTCCTGCCTTTGCCTCCTGAGTGCTGGGATTAAAGGCATTTGTAACCAGTGCCTGGCAACTTGTCTATATTCCTAAAGGGGAAGTTGATAATATCTGCTTTCAGATAATAGGTTTAAAGGAGATAATCACGTGAATACCATGCCTGGCACACAGTAAGCGCTCAGTTAGAGATAAGTGGTATTAATTATAGATGCCCAGCATTAGTAAACACATGTAAATGGCAGAGATTAAGTATACACAATACACTTTCTCAAATAAGTTCATTACTCTCTACTAATTCCTGTGCCTGGGACTCTCCCCAGCCCACAGCTCCTTCTTTGACTTGCTAGAGTGAATTCATCCAAATCTGACTTCACATTTCCCTTTCCAAGAGAAAGAGCTCTCCCATAACCACCCTTACTAAGTCTTCACAGCTCTCTCTCTCTCTCTCTCTCTCTCTCTCTCTCTCTCTCTCTCTCTGTGTGTGTGTGTGTGTGTGTGTGTGTGTGTGTGTGTGTGTGTGTGTTCTGTAACAGTTATTCTAATTCAGGATCTCTAATCAGGGTACAGCGGACCTTTGAGACCACAAGTTTCAAAGCTGGACAAGGTAGGCCATCATAGGCATTGTAAAATGTTCCTCAGATTCACCCACTAGATGTCAACAACAACCTTCTCCCAGTGTTTTGATAGTTTTTCTTTTTTGAAATGTCCCCAGACATTACCACGTATCCCCTGGTAGGAAAGAAAAGCAAAATTTCTCCCTGTTGAGAAACACTGTGCTAATTACTTTAATAAATGTTTTAACTAACCATCTTTGTCACCATTTAATTCTTTATAGCTAGATGAGTTTGGGCGCACAGTGGACATTTAATAACTATCTTGAATAAATTAACATGTCTGCATTAATATACAAGGAATAAGAAAGATAAAAATGTCTTTAAAATATTTCTTATGGCTGATATTCTATTCATAATAAGTAAATATTTATTGAAAGCAATAATAAAACCAATCTTTTAAGTTTCAAGAATTTGATTAGCAGAGTGTGGCCATTATCAAGAAGGGGGGCATTATTCAGTGAAGATCTTGTGTAAACATTGTCACCTATGGCTTTGTGTAACTGTCTGTAGAAAATTAAGCCTTAGCTAACTTGTTCAAGGAGACGTAGACTTACCAAAATAGGCCAAGTCTGATTCCTGTAGAGGTGAATAAATCAATTGCTTCTACTGACTTTCCATAGAAGGCTAGACTTGCCAAAGGAATGGTGACCAAATGTTCCAGTGACACCCAGAATTATGACATCAGAAGATTCCTTCACATAGCTTCCTGCCTGCTAACAAATCAAGCAGCTCGGTTCATATCTCTGGTAACAGGATGAATGTTCAATTAAACTGTTTTAGAGGTTTATTCTTGTCGGTGCCTTATTTTCAACATTACATCTTAATCTGTGTAGACCTAGAACTAATCAATTTGCACAAAGTCACACTCCTGATTCTCCCCACCTCATACACCACTTCCTCTTCATCTTCCCCTCCCAGACTTGCTCTTATCAACAACAAGTACTCCCTTCTGTCCACACCATCCTCCCACTCAGACTCTTGAAACTCAGACCAAAGTTCTCTGTGTCTAAGCCTGATCTCAGCTAAAGGCTGAGGAGAGATTTTCACATATGGATCCCATCTTACTGGGAATTCTTCCGTGTCCTGGGATATTTCTGGTAATGCCTGGACCACCTCTCTTTTCTGTGTCATCCAGACAGCCTTGACACTCCCAAATGGAGGGAATGAGAGTTGTGGAGGGAGGACTACACTTTGTCCACTCTTGCTACTCTATTTCCTTGTTCTAGTCTCTGCTGTTGATCCTATCTTTAGGACTCGGTAGTCTCTGCTTGCTTCACTCAATATCTGCCCTACTATGTAATGTTTTTAGTTTAACCTGTAAGCCAGACAATAATAATCTTTAACTAACAACTTGTTCAGTTTTCATAGCTAGTGACTAAGTGTTGAATGCTAGCAAGAATTTTTAAGTTTATGAAACTCTTTGCCACCACACATTATACTCAGCCCCTACCTGCTGTTGGGCTTCATAACTTGGGCTACAAAAAACCAGGCATCTGTTCTAGGAGTGAAGTTTATGTTGGATAAAAATCTTACCTCTATCTTCTGTGGATGAATACATGGATCACAAGTTCATCTTAAGGAAAACTTAGTTCAACTGTGTCACAGTCAGACAACTGACATAACTGCTACCCACCCTTTGTTAGCTGGCATGACTAACATCTAAACAGTTTCTTAAAATGGCAACAAAGTTTAAGTTAGTGTGTTTGAGGCAAGATAACATCGGAAAGATGGCAGGTTTGGTGATCAAAATTCAATACGAATTTTGACAGGATGTTAGCACTGAAATTCTAAGCAGGTCACCAAAAGCTTATCTGTAAAATGGCTTTACACCCAGAGTGAAGTATCTTCGAGGCTACTATTCTTTAAGGCCTTTTAGTTTTGTTTTACATGATTTGGCACAGATCGTCAGGTTTTCTGTGCAGCTGGCATAATGAAATCAAACAGTAGACTTACCAGTGAAAATTGGCAACACCGTGTAATAGATCATAAGACCACATGGGCTTGACCTCCAGCAGTATCCACAAGGCAATAGATACATAAGTATAAATAAGGAATAAAAGGATGGCAAAATCTCTACATATGTTCTAAGCCCCCAAGTAATGATCTTTCGATAACTGTAATATTCATAAAATACAAAAATTAATCCCCCAAAAGCTTAACTATTATTATACTTCATCCAGCAATTTTTCCTGACATTCTACCATGAGCTACGTCCATGTTAAATATTAAAAAGACTGAGCCAAAAAAAAGAAAATACAGTTTCCGCTCTAGTAGACTTTACAGGTTAGGATAAATTCTAGTTGAGAACAGTCGCTCTAAATGTAAAAGATCAATAGGCAGTAACTACACAGAATTGGGTGGGGCAAAGACATGTGGATGGTTAGGGAGCAAGCGATAGCATATGCTGAGGTCCTTTGCCAGTTTAAAAAGAAAGATCAGAGAAATGCGGTCCGAGAGATGAGTACAGGTTCTGTCACTGAGAAGAAGGAAACCAAGTTAAAAACTTTAGAGTCTGTCTTAGGAACAGAACCTGTCAAAAAAAATTTAATTTCTCGGGACACAAATTTCATTGATTTTTTTTCATTAAAAATGTTGTTCTTTCTATATATAGGTTTGATCTCTACTCCACTCTTATGGTTTCCCTTTTCCTGTGTGTGTGTGTGTGTGTGTGTGTGTGTGTGTGTGTGTGTGTGTGTGCGTGTTTAATTTACTTCTTTTTCTTTCTTCCTTGCCTCCTTTCCTTTCCTTTCTCCTTCTTACATTTTTTCTTTCATTTTGTTTTCAGACAGGTCTCCATGTGTAGTTTTGGGTGTTCTGGAACTTGCTATGCAGACTAGACTGGCCTAGAACTCACGGACACTGTCTGTGCTTCAGGAGTGCTGGATTAAAGACATGCACCACCAAGCTTGACTTAGTTTGCTTTTCTTCTAGTTTCTAAAGGTAAAACTCCAGTCATTGTCTTAGGACTTCTCATCTGTTCCAGCATATTTAAGTCTATAAATATCCAACAAAGAACTACTTTACCTGAACTCACAAATGTTAAATTTTTTGCACTTTTCTGTCAGTTAATTTTTCCTTAATTTTTTAATGCATATAAAAGTTAAATTCTGGCATGACTATACATGTGTACAACCCATGGGAAGTTGAAGCAGGGTGACTGCAAGTTCCAAGCCAGTGAGGCTCTGTCTCAAAAGCAAAACAAAAAATATTTGCCTTTGCCCTATATTATTTTTCTAATATCTGAGAATTATTTTACTTTTTGTTTGTTTGTTTAGAAGCAGGAATTCATTATGCAACCTTGCCTGCCATGGATCTCACTATGTAGCCTGGGATGACCTCGAACTCATAGAGATCCACTCATCTCTCCCTTCAGACTAATTTTTCTTTACATTTGCCTATATCATGTCTGTCTGTGGGGGTATATTCTAGAATGGTTATTCCTTGACAGTATGTGTCTGTGGAGGTGTCTTTCTGCCTGCGTCTGTCAGAAGAGGACACTGGATTCTCTGGAATGGGAGACACAGGAAGTGCTAAGTCATCTGTACTGGCTGGTTCTGTGTGTCCACTTGACACAAGCTGGAGTTGTCACAGAGAAAGGAGCCTCCGTTGAGAAAATGCCTCCATGA